>NC_142944.1:45725325-45755325 GCF_046866305.1 Octopus bimaculoides | reverse complement strand
ATATATATATATATATATATATATATATAATCTTTATATATTGTCTTTTATTCTGGAAGAAAGGAAGTGCCCATGCTCTGTTTCGAAGTCTCAGAGACCGATGGGAAGAAAATAGGAAGTTCTACGTGAAACAGAGACCTGAACCGAAAGATTGCAAACTAGTGGACTCCACCAAAGGTATTGCAGGTGTCAGACAATGGCGCTAAACCAGCGACAAATTAACACCACCACTTGTATAGGCCAGTGTCGGATTTGAACTCAGAAGCTCTAATGCTTCTGCCAATTATATATACAATTGCTGGTGCAAACAGGAAATTAGGACTCTAAGTATGAGTATGTGTTGTGTATGTGTTTATATATACATATATATATATATTGTGTGTATATATATATATATATATATATATATATATATATATATATATATAAATATATATATATATATATATATATATATATATATATATATATAATGTATATATATGTATGTTTATATAATGTATATATATGTATGTTTATATATATATGTATGTTTATATATATGTGTGTGTGTGTGTGTGTATGTGTGAGGGTGTGTGTATGCGTATACACATACATATCACACACACGCGTATGTAACAAGTGTGTTTGTGTGCGTGTGTTACACGCATAGACACACAAGCACACACCTTAAACATACACATGAATTGTGTGTGTGCATTGTACGATGACCATTATTTATCTCATTTAATATCTTGGCGGTATTGTAGCAAAGGATGAATGAGTAGGTAATAAAATGTATAAAACAAAAAAAAAATCCATATTAATTGAAATAATAATAATAATAATAATAATAAAAGCAACTATTATTACTTGTAGTGGTAGTAGTAGTAGTAGTAGTAGTAGTAGTAGTAGTAGTAGTAGTAGTAGTAGTAGTAGTGGTGGTGGTAGTGGTAGTAGTAGTAGTGGTAGTAGTAATAGTAGTAGTAGTAGTAGTAGTAGTAGTAGTAGTAGTAGTAGTAGTAGTAGTAGTAGTAGTAGTGCACTGAGTAACCCCCAGTGATTCATTCGATTTTATTGTTATAATTACTTCCACAATTTTGGGGGAAATTGTGTGGGATCATGATTTAGTCACGCATTAAAAGCAACAGACCAAAAAGAGAGAAAAGAATAATAAAAACTACTATTGTCATACAAACACAATTAAGTGCGGTTGATACAGTTGTTGTTGTTGGTGGTGGTGGTGGTCTTGTGTTGTTGTTGTTGTTGTTGTGGTTTGCCTCATGTTCTGTCTTCAACTGTGTTCCATTCGTGACCATTCCATTATTTGTAAAGTTGCATTTCTTTACGAGTAGATTTACCAGATGTATAGCTCATGTCCGTTGAGAGAACATATAACCGAAGACTTTTCAACCATGACCATCCTGTTTTTCTAAAGTGTTCTTGATTATATTATTTAATGCATCCATTCCTTATTTAAGACAAATGCCGGCTCTTTTGAAGGAGATATTAATTCTAACAAGGAGTTACCACATAGTGTTACCACAAAGAGTTACTACATAATTCTAACAAGGGTTACCACATAGTGACACTCTTAATCAGCTCTTACAGTTGTTCTTCTTGTCGGTGCAGATGGCTTCTTAAAATGCGAAGAGGGTGGTGTTTTATTAATTCCTTATATATTTCGTGTGAATCACTCTTGAGATTTCTGGTTTGTAATTATTCTTTGCTGCTTTTCCTCTCTAAATGGGAAATCTAAAATGAATAAATAAATCGTTGATTCTCACTTTGCACTCTAAACTTTTTGCATGAGTCTTCATTGTATTTCTTCATATTTACATTCATACACATACATATAAGAGCGTGTGTGTGTGTGTCCTCTACAATTATTTTGTAAATTCTTAAATATATCTCCTTCTGTGTATATATAAACTACCAAACAAACATGATTTTTATTGAACTCAAAATACTTTTTGGAGTCCCGTTCTGATTACTTTCTTAAATACTTTCTTGTAAACTGTTTTTAATATTTTCTTATAATTAACAAAGAATGTATATCAGTATTTTAATACTTTTGTGATAACCAGTACATAACACAACAAAGCTCATACAAAGCTTTACATTTTACTTTTGACAACCTTTTTCTAAGAAAATGAAACCGGTCAAGTGAATAAACATCTTTAAAATTGCATTTTCAAACCTTCTTTCATATATATATATATATATATATATATATATATATATATATATATATATATATATATATATATATATATATATATAATACAAAAATGGGACAAGAACGCAAAACATCCAGTTAGGTGATACAAGAAAGGGACAAAACATCCAGATAGATGATACAAAGAAAACAAGGACAGGTCATTCGGAGTTTTCTTTCCTCAGTCGAGTTCCAGATTATCATTGCAATTTCGGCTGCTTATACTCGAGATTGCTCCAATCTGGCCAGCCCCAAGGAAAAACTAAGCTAAGAGCATCAGATTCCTTGGAAGAAAGCAGCGAATGTATACGAAAACAAGGACGGGAAAAAAAACGGAGAAATGTTACATAAATACAAATGCAAATAACAGGACATTAACAACAGGTGTCTTTCGACTAAGGACGAATGAAATTAAGCTAATGTATGTGGAAGTAAGGCCTTACGGCAGGGACATAAGATTTGACAGTCAGACGGAGGAATATAGATGTTGCACGGATTGTAGTCGAACCAACATTTCTTCATTTTTGTCCGTCCTTGTTTTCGTATACATTCGCTGCTGTCTTCCAAGGAATCTAATGCTCTTAGCTTAGTTTTTCCTTGGGGCTGGCCAGATTGGAGCAATCTCCAGTATAACCAGCCGATATTGCAAAGATAACCTGGAACTCGACTGAGGATAGAAAACTTCCGTCCTTGTTTTCTTTGTATCGTCTATCTGGATGTTTTGTTGTTCCTTTTTTGTATCACCTAACTGTCTGGATGTTTTGCGTTCTTGTCCCATTTTTGTATTTTTTAGATATAAAAATATAGCGACGTACTTTTTCATCTTTATTTTCATCAGTTCGACTGGTGAGTTTCTTATGACCAGTTTCATACACAAATTATCACAATTACTACTTTTATAGATTTCATGCTCCAAATCCTCGTATTCTCAAATTCTAAGAGGTTGTATTTTTTGATTTCTCATCCTCTTTCTTCACAATCCTGGAATCAAATGGACATGATGGATCAATCAGTAAGCAAATCGCATTTCCTTTCCTTTCTGCAACCATAACTATGTCTTACTATTACTATTATCTGAATCTACCTTTGGGAATCTACCATGCAAAGCCTTCTCCTGCCAGTCAGATGATTTCTGTTCTTTCTTCTGGTTTGTAACTTCGTTTGGGTTTTTGGTTTCCCTATGTCTTACTGTGACTTTAGCAGCTTTTAATAAACTTTCTTCACTATTACCTACATAGGAGTCTATATCTACTCTAGCTAACTCCACTGACTTCTACTGATATTAATCCTATTTCGCCTTCCTTTCTAGGTAAGTATAATCTTGCTGTCCTGGCCAATTCATATTGAATTCTTTCCTACTTCTTCTGTCTACCTTTGCTAATTCAGTTTTTGTCTAATCTACAAAAGCTTCTAAGTAATGATACTGCCCAAGTATTTACAGTCTTCACTAGATTCGGACAATTTAGCTTTGACTTAATTAGCTTCTTCACCCTTCTAATGCACTCCTTCTCAACTTTCGCGTATATTTCTATAGTTAGTTCTCTGTCAGACTCTAATACTCCTAAACTCTCTCCTCTTTTCAATGATTTTAATGTCTGGATACCTTCGCTGTCGGCTGCCTGTCCCCTTCTCATGACTAATATTGCACACTTATCTATGCCAAATTCTATGCCTGTATCTTTGCTGAAGAGTCTTACAGTCACTATTTTTGCAAAAAAGCTTCAAATCATCCATGTAGAGCAAATGATTAACTTTTCCATTACTGCTTCTGAACTTATACCCTACCTTTGCCTTCCTTAATACTAAACTGAGAGGGATCAAATATAAGACAAATATTAAAGGGGACAACGAGCCACCGTGAAAATTGTATTAATATTATTGAGTGAGAAAGCAGTGCATGCCATCAAAGTGACACTGGGTAAACTATACGAAGCCCAGTATACGCATCATGACTACCCGTCTGATAAGGGTATACCAGACACATGCATCACAACCATATGTTCGCGACATGGTGATCTCATATCAAGATAAACAGAGCATGACCTTGCAAGTGGGGCCCAGTTAGAATTTTCTTCAGGTTGAGTAGCCCATCCTGCTCAAAAGGTATTAGAATGAGGATTGTTTAAGGATGATGAACAGAACACCCATGTTTCCTGGGGTGAATTATTCAAACCCCAAAGAATTCCTCTCAACACATGACTATGATGCTCTCCCCACTACTTCTGCTCATGATCAGGGATGCACATATCGTCAGCCTCTAAGGGACATGCTCAACTGGTTAAGGTCAAACAACTGACAAGCAAATCTGTGGTATTAAGCAGAATATTTGCTGTAGCCCAAGAGAAAGCAATGTACATGACAACACTTCAAATCAGTTAAGACGAGAAGCCATGACAGCCAGAGTCTGGTACTGCATCAGGGCATTTATTATTATTATTTTTATTATTATTATTTTTTTAAATTCAAAATCCGCCGTGGTCGGCTTTACCTTTCATCATTTCGGGGTCGATAAATTAAGTACCAGTTACAGGCTTTGTGCCATTAATAGAAAGAATTATTATTAATAATACTATTATGGTTGTTGTTGTTATTCCTCTTCTCGTTATTCCAAAACCAATACCACTACTAATGCAACTACCAGCACCAACTACAGCTAGAAACACCACCAGCCAATGTAGAATTCACTCTATGAGCTAAATATGCTAGTCTTAGCAATTAAATGTGCTAGAAATGGCAGTAAAACCTCCCTCGAATCATTTTCTCTATATTGGATAAAAAGAAGAGGAAGAATGGTTTTGTCTGGATCCTCGTTTTGGTCATACTATTGCTTCTTTATCGGAAATGACCAGAACCTCTGTTATACTATCAAATGCACTAACGCCACCGCCGTCACTAATTTAATAACAGTACCAACAATAACAACAGCATAAAAACTAACACTGCTTTCATGGCCACAACCACCAGAACCATCTCCAAGAAAAACAAAGGCCTTTTCGAACCAATGAGGGAGCCTTTACGTAGTGGATCGATCAGCGAGAAACAGCAACCAAATAGCCCACTTTAGAGAAGGAGACGTGTAATCAATGTAGTCCTAGGCCCCAAACACACAGGCATAGGAAGGGCTACAAGGTCGTTAACCCCAGTCAGAACACAGGAAGCTGTCATAGGGTTAAACAGCAGTAACAACAGCCATTATTACCAGCACGTAATAATACTAACATTAGCGATGAGAACAACCACAACGATCGGAAAGTGACACCATCACCACTCAGAACCAGCAACAACCACCAACAACTCCACCACTAACAACACAAACTGCCTCCAACAACTAGTGCTTCTATCACCACTAGCAACAACAGCTAGTGAAACCATTACCAACAATGACAGCCATCAGTACCACCACAGTCACCACCGACTATAGTTGTGATAGGTGTCACAAGAAAAACAAAGACTTTTCCGAGCAAAAAAAAAAACACACAACCAAATCTCACCGCCAACCACTAGCACCACCACTACTTTCCACAAACGGGAAGCAGCACCACCAACAACTACCACCTCACCATTAACAACCCCTTCAGCCCTCACCACCATCCACCATAACCAACAAACAATATTTAGTGAGATTTCGAAAAACGAACTGTAATAAAGTAACGATACATTAGCTGGAGCTTGTGTATATAATAATATATAAACCAGTGGAGCGTGCAGAAAGAATTTTGTTTATGGTTGTATTTAGACGTAATTTCCTTTTCCTTTTCAAGACACGCAATTAAAACAGTCAGATAATTATATATATATGAATATATGAATGTATGAGTATAATTTGTGTGTATGTAAAGGCTTGTCAGTATGTGTTTGTGTTATGTTTATATCAGTGTATCATTTAGTATGTGTGAGTATGGTAGTGCGAACATGCTACCTTAAAAATATGTGTGTTTGTGTATGTGTGTGTGTGAGTGTGTGTGTGTGTGTGTGTGTGTGTGTGTGTGTGTGTGTGTGTGTGTGTGCGTGTGTGTGTGTGTGTACTCAATCATTACGTAAGTTTATATAATTATTTATTACATTAAATTAAAATGGTTCTTGAACGATAGTTATGTTTTATCACTGCGAGCTTGTCAAACGAATATAGAATTGGAATAGTTGATAGGGTTTATATTTAAATTCGGGATGGGCTCCACACCGTCTCTTCTTTTTTTTCTTTATCCTTCTGTCTCTTGTTATCATCTTCTTTTGCCTTCTTATTGTTCTTTTCTTTCTTTCTATCTTATTCTAGTTCTTTCCATTATTCACATTACTTTCAAGAATCTTATACATGTTACTTCTAAGGCTGCTGACTACCTGCTGTTGGTGACGAAACTACTTGTTTTCTTTTTGGTGATGTAGTACCCTATCAAAATTTTTCTTGGCATTCTATAATCTCTGGAAATGTAAATATTTTTCTCTGTTTACTTAATTAGCTAAAATAATTACACTCATAAAGTCTTGATTATATTTAGCTTCCTTTTACTATAAGTAATACTATCTAATTCATCATTAACTGTATTTTAATTTTATATATTTCCTTTCACTTTACTTACATGTATACTTTATTATATTTATTGAATTTCACTTTTCTAACCGAGTAGAATCTCTATATATCCTTTCTCTATTTTATTGACTCCTTTTTAATTGCTTAGTTTCATTTACATTCTTATTACTCTCTAAACCTACTTCTCAATCTCTGTATAGCTTTGTTCTTATCCTTATTTCTATATACCCTTACGTTCGCAACTTCTTATATTTTCCTCTTGTTGAACAGAATTCCATCAATCTTATATTTAAATAATCAACCGCTTCGATTCTTCAAGTCATTTAAAAAGCTCGTGATAAGCGGAAACTAATACCGGTGAGCTGGCAGAAACGTTACCCCGTCGGGCGAAATGCTTAGCAGTATTTCGTCTGCCATTACGTTCTGAGTTCAAATTCCGCCGAGGTCGACTTTGCCTTTCATCCTTTCGTGGTATATAAATTAAGTACCAGTTACGCACTGGTGTCGATGTAATTGACTTAATCCCTTTGTCTGTCCTTGTTTGTCCCCTCTATGTTTAGCCCCTTGTGGGCAATAAAGAAATAAGGAAACTAATACCGTCAGTCACAAATCTTTTTAATTTGGTGAAATATATCATATGTGTCATTCAAACGTTTGACCCTGTTATGAATCTTTTATTTGAGAATTGCTTCTATCATAAGTATCCTTTCAAATAAAATTATATAAAAACACAGAAAAAAAGCATAAATTAAACAAAATGTAATAGCCATCAAGAATGTATATAGTCCATTCAAATAAACGAACAATAAGCTTATCAAAACAGACAGGCGGACATGCACAAGGAATGTTGTGTTAGAACACAGAATACTGCGACAGTTACCATGAGAGAAACTCTCATATTGGCTTTTGATACATATAAGCTCTCTTGTTTATATCACTTGCAGAAGACACATCTCCGCCATCAACATCACCGAGATCACACTATCATGTGATTTCTGCCTTTTTTGGCCTTGTCAATGGTACGCGCTCGGACACTGGAGATAGCAGCGATATACATAAAAACCTCAGTGTGTAATCAGGCAGTGATATTGCAGACATTGAGATTCCATGTATGTTGCTAACGAAGATATTGCTGCTATCTCCAGCGTCTACCACTGACAAAGCCAGACAAGGTCAAAATCCTGTGCTCTGGTAGTCCATATGAAAGTTTCTCTCATGGCAAATATCACAGGATTCTGTGTTCTAACACATCTGATTTTAAGTGGGGATAAGTATTACCTCTTGGTATTAACACTGTATCAGTCGCTAGTAGTTATTTTTATATATACATATATAGACATGTATGTATGTATGTATGTATGTATGTATGTATGTATGTATGTATGTGTATGTATTTATGCATGTACGTTTGTATATATGCATATATGTATACACATATATGTGTTAAGAATTAAGTTCACACATACAATATAGCCTGTTCAAAATTTCCAATCAACTGAGACATCTTTTGCGTCTTAATTATTTATATAATCTAAGGTAATCGAAGTTTCTCAACATATTATATTGCATGCAAGAGACTCGGCGTTTTCTTAGTGTGAAGAACGCTTCCCTGGTGCAAATTCCCTGTCATACCAGTGTCATTCCCAATTCATGACCAGCGTCTGTACATTACTGCTTTTTCTATAAAAATATGTATGTACGCATGTATGTATGTATGTATGTGTATGTATGTATTATGTATGTATGTATGTATGTATGTATGTATGTATGTACATGTGTTATTTCTTTACTACCCACAAGGGACTACACACAGAGGGGACAAACAAGGACAGACAAACGGATTAAGTCGATTATATCGACTTCAGTATTCAACTGGTACTTAATTTATCGACCCCGAAAGGATGAAAGGCAAAGTCGACCTCGGCGGAATTTGAACTCAGAACGTAAGGCCGGACGAAATGCCGCTAAGCATTTCGCCCGGCGTGCTAACGTTTCTGCCAGCTCGCCTATATATACATGTGTATATATACGTATGTATGTATGCACGTATTTATGTATGCACGTATGTATGAATGCATATATATATGAATATATTTGTATGTATGTATGTATGTATGTATGTAAACCTGGGTTTGTTTGTGTGTAGATGTGAGTGCATTTCGATTAAATCGTTTAATATATACGAAACGCGGCCATATATTAAAACACAAAATGCACACTGTGTATTGGGAACACTCCTAGCTAATAATGAAATTTACTTAACATTAATGTTCTTTAATTCACAGTTCATTACCCGAATCTTATGAGTTGTTTACGTCTTTTCCGTCATAAAATATTATTTATTCAGCAGCTGGGGGTTTTCTTTCTTTGTTTCATAACAATTACCTTGATTTATGTTTATATAAATTTATGTTTTCTAATGAAATACGTTTGATACACACGCTCACACATAGATAGATAGAGGGATAGGTAGATAGACTGAGATACAGATCACGCATACTTTCACTCACCGATTATATGTATGGCAGAATGTGTTTCTCTGTGTGTATATATGTATGCATATATGTATGCATATATGTATGTATGTATGTATAATGTATGTATGTATGTATGTATGTATATGTATGTGCATTCATGCATATATATGTATATATATATTTATCTCGACTAATTTATTAACAGTTACATGTAGGGATCAAAACAGTTTGATTCAAATTCGTTGGTACTCTTGAGTTACAAAGGTGATCCTTGTCGTCAGCCATATATATATATATATATATATATATATATATATATATATATATATATCTTTATATGTATGTATGTATGTATGTATATATGTATATATACATATATATATATGTATGTATATGTATATACAATATGATAAACGAAGAAAATGGAGAGTATATAGATATAAATCTATTTATTAAGATATAGTTAATAAATATATATATATACGTGCATACATACATTCATACAAACATTCATACATATACACACATACATGCATATATGCATAAATACATACACTCACATACATACATACATACATACACATAATAATGACATACATACATACTTACATACATACATACATATATGCATATATGCATGCATACATACACTCACATACCTACATACATACATACACATAATAATGACATACATGCATATCTATCCACACATATATACATACATGCATACATACATACATACGACAATTGGTGAAACATGAAAATTTAAACAGGCGCCAAGTTAAAACACTATCGGATTTATCTTACTGTAGGACCACATGAAAAAGATATGCCCTGTTGTTCCACTGAAACCAACATATATTTTCAGTTTCATATTATTATTCTTGGAGCAACAGGATACATACCAACTCGTCTGGAGCAACGAATGACTGAGCTTGAGTTCATGGGGAGGAGACGCAAACCCTTAATTCATACACTACAAATGAACACGATATCTGAGACTATAAAAGTCTGCAAGACCTTCTTAAGACTTAAAGGATGATCGACAAGGCAAAAAGTTTTTCTTCACAACATGGCTACCAAGCAATTGAACGGTTAAAATTGGCACTAAAGAAAAAAATGGAAAAGCAAACCTACGCATTATATATATAATTCTCTCTCTCTCTCTCTCTCTCCCTCTCTCTCTCTCTCTCTCTCACTCTCACTCTCTCTCTCTCTCTCTCTCTCTCTCTCTCTCTCTCTCTCTCTCTCTCTCTCTCTCTGTAAAAGATTATAACGGCCGTATTTTTCAACTAATCGCGCTGAAATTTTACACATACGTAAAAGACGTCACAGTGGATGCATTCATAACATAATTTTTAGTTTCAAAGTGAGGTTCGCCCTTTTTTAATCAAAATCTTGATAGAAAACCCTATTCCAGTAGCGCTATTGGCTGTCATTCCGCAAATCACGTACGAACAGCCGCTATGTTCGACCAATCAGCATCAAAGTATTAATTGCATTAAGTTTTCTAAGCAATTTCATGAAAGAGCATATATGATTTCAGTAAAAATCGATATCATTCTAGAATGAACTATACTCGAACATGTGCATCCAGGCATGTCAAGCTGAGTCGAATAACTAAAACAAGTAAAAGAGTATAACGAAGGAAAAATAACTGAATGAAAACAACTAGAATATAAAAAAGAAAGAAACGTTGATGTTATAAACGTTTTCCAACAAATATTGGTAAAGTAGATGCAATACAAGAGCATCAAGCAAAGTAGATTTTAGCACGTTTTCAATTGCGAACCTTAGTATGCGGGAACAGGAACTACACGAGTGAAAAATATTAATACAACATAACATGAGAAGGATTTATGAATAGAAAATTCTGCAATTTCAAAGTGTGTGACAATAATCAGAGGAGTGAACTAACTAAAATATGTAAGGAGTTTTTAATGATACAGAAATAACAACAATAAAAGTAGGTATACTTGGCCGTCGTACTTAGTGAAAAACAGACATGCAAATCATTATCAACATGATAAACGAAATTACATATGCTGCGACCATTCCACTTACAAAAAGAAATAAGCACTCTTTCACATCTATTCATTAATGGGTCTACTTAAATTCCGGGCAAACATCGAGGTAAACAAATATGCCGCAAAAAAAAATAGATAATTATATAAAAGATATCTTAATCCTGAATTAAATTAAATGTGAGAAAAAGGTAATTATATATATATAAAAAGAAAGTGAGATAGTTATTGTAAAAAATAGCATGGCAAAATATATCCTCGACATCAAAGATCGCTTGATTTAAGAAACGATTATATTAAATCATAAAAAATCCGTAGTTGTAGAAACCGATTATGATTATTTGAACAAGGCAATGA
The DNA here is from genome assembly GCF_046866305.1 of Octopus bimaculoides. Taxonomy (NCBI): domain Eukaryota; kingdom Metazoa; phylum Mollusca; class Cephalopoda; order Octopoda; family Octopodidae; genus Octopus; species Octopus bimaculoides. Next base: position 45,743,742 of record NC_142944.1, on the reverse strand, counting down.
ATTTGGTTCTAAACCCAAAGTGACTTTATTAAAATCTACATAAAAACAAAATAGAAATTAATACAGCGTTAATATGAAGAAAAATAGAAAGAGTAGAAACATCTGGCATAAGAGTTAAGGGAACAAATGGTTTGTCATAGACAAAAATATTTGAAACACTAGATATAAATTGCATAGCTGATAAGAGCCCTCCTAATATAAAAGCAATCAGTGATGCTATGAACTTTTATCAAAAAGACCGTATGTATTGCGTATTTAAGAAGCAATTATCCTAAATATAGTTAATATAAAGGCAGTCATATGTTTCAAAGAGTAGTGTATATAAAAATTAAGGCTTTCACTTAAAAAAAAAAGTAGAGTAATCAACCACCGAAACAGCAACCCAAAAATTGCTTCAACCAGGATAAAAAAAAGAATTGAAAAAGCAATTAAGCAACGAAAGAAAGGAAGAATGAGGCAGAGGGAGTAACAAGCTGAACACCTGAGTCCGAACGATGTCCAGCCGCCCCGCTTGGAAATAATAGCAAAGGCATTGCCGCGGGAAATGGCCAGCGACACTCGCTGCCACAGCGACCCCATTTCGAAAGGTTCATTTCTCAAACGGGCCGCTGATATCCCGGTTTTACAGGGGAAATAAGCAGCGCGCAGTCCGAGTATATATTAAAATAACATCTAAGAGTAAGATATAAGGATAGCTAAATCTCAGACATCGAGGGAAAGATCTAAAACAAAACACCAAAAAGTACGCAAGAAAATATTTTATATTTTAATTCAAAGAAATTAAGCATTAAGGCAGATATAAAGTAATGTGTTCATTTAGTATAAAGTTACTGTACAGCATATAGTTGTAACAAATAAATTAAAAATTAAAAAAATATAGGAAGAATATATTTTAATGTTTCTTTATTTTATTACAGCTATAAACAAATATCATTTGATGAGAAGACGTTGAGAGAAAAAGTTATTAAATTAGATTAGGCTGTTATCAAATGCAAGTGAGATAAGAAAATACACTAGACACATTAGACATTGAAGCCAGTAAAACAAGGGTCTATGAAAGGTATAGCAGAGATCTTAAAGGGTATTATACATATATATATATAAATATAAATACACACACACACACACACACACACATACACACACACACACACACACACACATATATATATATATATATGTTGAATTACCAAGAAGCAATAAAGTGTAATACATTATATCAGGAAGTTTCATAATTTCAGTACTCCGAATCACCGGTTTCTGGATATTCAGCTCGTTATCCGAGCTATTTTTCTTGAAAATTCTGTTGTTTGTGTATTATTTTGAAAGTTTAAAGAAAATGATTATAACTATGTTTTTATATATACATACACAACAAACACGCGCATACATACAGATACACACAAACATATATATGTATATATATATATGTGTATATATATATATATATATATATATATATATATATATATATATATATATATATATATATATATATATATATATATCATTATTCAGTTTATTTCAAGATTTCTAGCCAATAGAGAAAGAACCGGCTTCTAACCTAGATCCAAAGTTCCTTCATTGGAATTTCAACATCAACAACAGGGTATTTTTGCTTGTATGTAAGTATGTATGTATGTATGTATGTAAGTATGTATGTATGTATGTATGTATGTATGTATGCACGTATGTATGTATGTATGCATGTATGTATGTATGTATGTATGTATGTATGTATGTATGTATGTATGTTTGTTTGTATGTATGTATGAATATGTGCAGATTCGTATGTTTTATGTATGTATTCTCATGCATATAGTTGCATATATAGACATGCTCATATATATATTTAAATGATAAATTTCTGGAAAGTTTTACAGATTTTTACAGTTCCAATTATGGCTTGGATCTGTAGTCATCGAATTAGCTTTCTCCTTTCTGGTTTTGAGAAACCTAATGTGTCAACATTGGTACTTAGGTAGTATGTCACATACCACAGTGTCCCAATAATTACAAGTATGAACTTGTATTCTGGATAGAGTAACTGTAGATTTCTCAATAGTTCAGCATAGGTGTTCTCTTTTTTACTGATCGTCAGCTTTATGTAAACATCCACTAGGCAGCTATTTTTCCACAACTGTACACAGTTTCTCTTCTCTATCCCAAATCATTATAACAGGTCTGTTGTGCTTACATTTTATTGAAGTCTTCACTGAAACATTCCACCAGTACTGTGGGTTCTTATTTCTTTGTCTTCGGGGTTATCCTTCCGATGGATTTCATTATAGAGCATCCTGGCTACAGCATCATGTCTCGTCGGCAGATAATGCCGTGACGACATTTTCGGATAACTGCTTATGATGTAGGTGATATCATCGGTATTCTCTTCACAAAGTCTGCAATGTATGTTTGTATGTATGTATGTTATCAATCAGTTTCATTTCTGTATTTCTTGTCCATAGAGAAAGAGCCGGACTCTAACATAGATTCAAGGCTCCTTCATTGGAACTTTTATCAACATCATCTAGGTATTTGTGCCTATGTGTGTGTGTGTGTGTGTGCAGTATTTGGTGTTAGTGTATGCGCAGATTTGTATGTTTGTTTTATGGATGTGTTTTTATGTATATATTTTCATGTCTAGATGCATATGTATTTATGTGCTAATTTTTTTTTTGCATGTATGTATGTATGTATGTATGTATTGTAGCTGTTTGATGCCATTGTTTTATACTTTTATAAAAGTGAACTCTGACCCTCTACGTACTCGACTACAGTTGTATTCGGGTCTGGAACATTGTAGGGCATACCATCGGTGAGTACCAACGTAACAAATATCAATTGGAGAGGAAACATATCAGTAATTTGTTTTCACTAGATCAAACAACTCAAGATCTCAGCAGCCCAACGGCAAAGGAGCAGCTATTTTAATATCGCAAATAAAGGTGTACAGTGAGAGAAAGAAAGAGCACATAAGAGTTGTCACTTTTCTGTTGTGTCAAGTAGCTTCACCTGCAGCAAATGTCATTGCTACTGGAAATCAAAAGCAGGCCTTGTAGCCCACATTTTAGCCTGCCGGAGATGATTTCTGAATAAAAAAGTCAACGTTAACCTACGACGGCGATATTGAATATAGAAACAGAAGTTAGACTATGGCACATACGCAGTAGTGGTTGTAAAGGCGTAAAATCAAATTTAGCAAGTCTTACAAATAGAAACCGGAAACGAAAATATATATATATGCACAGTAAAGCAGTGAGCCGGAAAACAGTCGTTTGCAGACATATTCATTGAAAAACCTAAAAGAAATTTCACATATCAATATATAAAGCAAGATATAAGTGACAAAAACTTAAAGTAGAATGAGGAACACTATAAAAGTTATATATTTACTTTTTTGCTGTGAAATTGCAGGGTCATCAGAGCACTGGATATAAAGCTTTCTGGTTTCTGTTCCGATTCTCTGAGATCTGTGGTCAAATCCCATCATAGTTTATTAGAATATTCGGCTTAATCCGTCTTCTACCACACTGCTTTCAATGGAAACTACTTTGTTGCAAACACTCTGGCCAGGCCTCTGGTTTGACGATCCTTTCGTAAACACTACTTTCTCATCATTCTAGAAATTAGGTTAAGTACAGACATTATAAGGTATTTCCATACATTTTGAAGTTGCCAATACAAAGTGGTGAAATGTATACAGAATGTCGCATTGAAAAGAAAAATAGAACAAAATACAGTTGAATAAAACAATTATGCGGTTTAGTTGAAGAAAAGTGAACTAATCTGTGAGTGCACGTAATTAGTTTTTAATGGATAAAATTAGCTTTAGTTGTGCGCAGAAGCAATGGAAAAAAAAAACGATTTCATGTAAGATCAAAGTGGTTTCCAGAAGCCAACTATATATCTTGATAATTCTGGGACTGGTTGTGTATGAAAGACTTTAAAATTTTATATTTGTACAATGTTAATCGCTCTGTGGGGAGGCGCAATGGCCCAGTGGTTAGGGCAGCGGACTTGCGGTCATAGGATCGCGGTTTCTATTCCCAGACAGGGCGTTATGAGTGTTTATTGAGCAAAGCACCTAAAAGCTCCACGAGGCTCCGGCAGGGGATGGTGGCGAACCCTGCTGTACTCTTTCACCACAACTTTCTCTCACTCTTACTTCCTGTTTCTGTTGTGCCTGTAATTAAAAGGGTCAGCCTTGTCACACTGTGTCACGTTGAATATCCCCGAGAACTACGCTAAGGGTACAAGTGTCTGTGGAGTGCTCAGCCACTTGCACGTTAATTTCACGAGCAGGCTGTTCCGTTGATCGGATCAACTGGAACCCTCGACGTCGTAACCGACGGAGTGCCAACCACTCGCTCTGACATGTTGATGAGTAGAGGTTCCTTAACAAAAGCAATTTCAAATTTTTCGACTGTGCACAAATAATGCAATTTTTTTTTAGCTCTTGCGTATGATTTAGAATTTTTTGTTATTTTGTATTGAAATTTAAAGTGTCTAATATTATCATTCAATTTCCGAATATATCTCAATAGTGAGATTTATTGGACCTTCAGATTTATTGGACGCTCAGTGTAGACGTGAACGTAGAATCGGTCTTTAAAAATGCTTGCAGGAAATTGTACATAAGTTTTGTTGAATCAGATGTTTTTGTGCATCAATATACAATGGTCTTAGCTCAAGAATCAGAATCCAAATAACATTTATTAAGATTAGCGAAGTTGTAATTAGATATGATATTGTTCCTGGGGGAGTTTAATTCAAGCTGTATTGGTAGCTTAGTTGAATGTAATCAAATATGATAATTTTTATTAATGATTCGATGCTTCGCATCTGTCCTGAGGCAGGCTGCTAAGAATAGAAAAGAATATTTTAGCAAAAGGAGTTATAGCTTCAAAACCATAAGAAGAATTAACAAACAAATTAGGTCTTTGTAAATTTATATTAGAATCGAATGTGTAGTGAATTGTATCAATGTACACATTCCTTATCAAAGCTTCATTATAACAGAATGATTTTTAAATGTTTCATCATTTGCAGAATTATTGTATAATCTAAGTAAAATATTTCGAAATAAATTCTTAGTTATACTTTGGTATATTACATGTATCGGAAATCTGGTAACGTTTTTTTTTTCTTTCTTAATATCACGAGAAATAATTTTATGCGTTTAAGTTATTCTCTATTAATTTTCAATTTTCCTTTTCTGTTAAGTTCTGCATCTCCCTCAATAGACGTCAATCAGTTTGCCCATTTTTATTTTGTTATTTCAAAATGCTGACTGTTACTTCCATCACAGTTATAGAAATTTTATTCGAAACGTTTGTGGAAGCACGTAGCTTAGTAGCTAGTGGTGTTGGACTCATGATCGCAACATTGTGGTTTCGATTCCTGGACCGGGCGATGTGTTGTGTTACTCCAGTCCACTCATGTTAATCCTCTCCACTCAGCTGGCAAAATTGAGTAATCCCACGACGGATTGGCGTCCTGTCCAGGTGGGGGAGTTTATATGCCATTGATACCGGGAAACAGGCCCTTATGAGCCTGGCATGGCTCGAGAAGGAAACATTTTTTTTTTTTCGAAACATTTTGGGGCATAATTTCCGGTGATATTCCTTTATTCTTTTAAATAAATATATTTTTAATAAATTTGTTTATTCCTTTCCCCGAAGGTTATTTATGAGTCATTTTTCTGTTGTGCTTTGTTTTTGTTCTTGTTTCACCTCGTTATAAATAACTGAATTTTTTCTTAAACATTTTTCATTCGAACTCAAATGAATATTCTAAACAGTTATGTTCCTAAAAGGTTATACTTTTCAATAAGTGCGGTAAGAAACTTGCTTTCCAACCACATGGTTCCGAATTTAGTTCCACTTTAATGGCACATTAGGCAAATGTCTTTTCGTTTAGCCTAGAGACGACCAAAGCTTTGTGAATGGATCAGGTAGATGAAAACTGAAAAAAACCTGTCGTTTATGTGAGTGTGTGTGTGTGTGTATCTTTGTGTCTGTTTTCCCCTACCCAACCCCGCCCCACCACTTGACAACCGGTGTTCGTGTGTTTACGTCCCTGTAACTTAGCGGTTCAACCAAAGAGACGGATAGAATAAATACCTGGCTTAACAGTGAAAAACAAAGTACTGGGGTCGATTCATTAGGCTAAAAATTCTTCAAGGGGGTGCCCCAGTTTGGCCGCAGTCAAATGACTGAAACAAGTAAAAGATAAACGGTAAAAGGCTTGAGTTTAATTTCGTCAGTAGTTTTTCATTAGTGAATTCCACAACAAAGGAACCTACCTTATCCTACCTTTGCTTTCAGGTTGGCGATTCGAAAAATCTTAAATTTCAATCATTCCCATGGGAATTATGGCTTAATCTAGGTAGAGCCTTCTTGAGAATCATTACAACACAGAACAAAGATGCCTTTAGGCAACTGCTAATGAACGCCTTCACACAATTACATGAGCAGTGAGTTTTTTGGGTTTTTTTCTACCCAAGGGATGCATCAATCGGAAATAAATCATGCACTGCTTTTGTCTTTCCGGCTCCCGGATCGATATAGTAGCTGAACTCTTTTTATGAACAGTTTTCTGAAGTGTCATATCGTTGATCAAGGTTCGCCTTTCTCTTCTCTGAGGTTGATACCATTGGCTTTGGCCTCTGCCGACTCTGATTTGTGAGCCATGACCTTTCGAATTCAGATTACTTGATTTTGGCACTGAGGACGAGACAATTTCTTTTGCTATCTTTGGATTTGCGGCAGGTAGTGCATTGGAAACAATGGCTTCTGGGGTCTGATATTGCTGTTGAATATACTGGTATTCGTCGCCCCTCCATTTGTAATCAGTTCTATAATCCTTCTGTTCAAGAGTCGTAAAGTGGATTTTACTACAATACATATAATGACAACGCTGTTTTCCTCTGCACCGCCTTCCACAAACCGGTCAATTCAAGCAAACATACCAGACATCAACGACAAAAAAGATAAAGCCTACGATTAATTCATGACTAATCCATTAGATAAATATTAATTAAAGACTAATTTGTCAGATAAAGACACATCACTAAAAGAATCTGCAAAGCTAAACGAATAAAAAGACATGGAAATAGAGATTGAAAAAATGTGACGGCTTAAAAAGAAAAACAATCCCACTTTGTTAGCCTTTGGTACCCTTATTCCAGGAGAACCAACTGTTAAGGAGGTTCAGAAAATATATATGAACAGCGCTGCATACATACATACATACATCCGTCTACCAAATCCACTCACAAGGCTTTGGTCGGCCCGCAGCTGTAGTAGAAGACACTCGCCTGCTCGTGCCGCAGACAGTTGGTAATAGCCTGGCAATAGATTGTATAAACCCACGAAATAATAATAATAATAATAATAATAATAATAATAATAATAAGAAGAAGAAGAAGAAGAAGAAGAAGAAGAAGAAGAAGAAGAAGAAGAAGAAGAAGAAGAAGAAGAAGAAGAAGAAGAAGAAGAAGAAGAAGAAGAAGAAGAAGAAGAAGAAGAAGAAGAAGAAGAAGAAAAAAAATGCTGTCTAATTGATGTATCAATACCAGCAGATGACAACGTTTCTCTAAAAGAAATGGAAAAATTTTCAAAATACAAAGACCTGGAAATAGAGGTAACTCGAATGTGGAATCTAAAAACAGAAACAATTCCTATCATAGTAGGTGCCTTAGGTATAATAAAAAGATATTCAGACAAATACATAACAAAAACACCAGGACTTACAAATATATATAACATACAGAAAATTGCACTACTGGGCACTGCACACATCCTACGCAAAACACTTTCAATACAGTAAACATAAGAGCACCACAGCAAACCACAGCACCTACTCAAGGCGCACAGAGCTGCGCTCGGTAGTGAAGTGAAAGCACGTTATAAAAATAAAACTACTGAATAATAATAATAATAATAATAATAATAATAATCATAATGATAATAATAATAATAATAATTTAGTATCAACAAAATAGATTATTTGAGACAACAGATCAGAGGAGATTTTATAACCAAATAAGTAGTGGAGAATGAAGTAGTGAAGATAATAAACATAATGCAGAGGAAGCTAGAAAGTTCTGACGTAATATTTGCGACAGTAATATTTGGTTAAAGAAAGTAAGGGAAGAAGTAGTGAGTGAGAAGCAGCCAGATCTAAAATTAACTAGTGCATTAATGAGTAAGGTGTTAGGAAAAATGCCGAATTGAAAGGGCCCAGAACCAGATTTAGATCAAGGGTACTGGCTAAAGAAATTCAATAGATTACATGGGAAGCTGAGGGGAAACGTCAGGATTGCTTTAATGGAGGACTAATACCAGACTGGATATCTAGAGGGAAGGCAATACTCATTATGAAAAATAAGAGCGAGGGTAATACAGCTAACAACTGTAGACTAATCATTTGCTTACCATTAGCGTGGAATCTGTTTACAGGAATGCTTTCCGAAAGCATTTACGAGCATCTTGATCTATTATATATGGACAAAACAGTTCTAAACGAAGTAAAAGCTAGAAAGAAAAATCTAACAATAGCATAGATAGATTATAGGAAAGCCTATAGCATGATCCCACGCTCATGGATAAGAGAATGTTTGAATATATTCAGTATAGCAGACAAAATAAGAGAGCTAATTAGCTTTAGCAATGAAGTAATGGAAAGTAGATTTATACTCAGGTGACATACTCCTAGGGAAAGTTAATATCGAAATAAGAATTTTCCAGGGACTCGTTGTTCCCTTTAATATTTGTCTTATATTTGATCCCCATCAATTTGGTATTAAGGAAGGCAAATGCAGGGTATCAGTTCAGAAATAGTAATAGAAAAATTAACTATTTGTTCTATATGGATGAACTGAAGCATTTTAGTAAGAATGAAAAAGGGATAGATTTCTTAATACAGGTTGTAAGACGCTTCAGCAAAGATATAGGCATGGAATTTGGCATAAATAAGTGTGCAATATTAGTCATGAGAAGGGGACAGGTAGTCAACAGTGAAGGCATCCAATTACCAGATGGCCAGACATTAAAATCATTGAAAGGAGGAGTTATAAGCATCTAGGAGAATTAGAATCCGACAGAGTACTAACTATAGAAATGAAAACGAAAATTTGGTTTTTTACCTTCTATATAAACGGGCATCTGTTCGCATTACCGAAACAAAAAAAATCAGGAATGCGATTTATTTCCTCTGGAGAAACTAGTATCAGGAATTCCATAAGAATTCCAGTCCTATTGAGCTGTGGGGGGGGGGGGGACTTCACCTACACAATCTCCCCATGCTCCTCCAGAATGGCTAAAATTCTTACCGGATCACGGTGAACCGGTATGTTCTTGATTCGAATTCGAGTAAATTTTTTTACACATGTAATGAGGAATCACCCCAAAAGTTTGGAAGGTACGAGTTATAGTTGCCATTCTTTTGGCTTCTTGCTCATTGCTGCATGTAGTAGCTACCGTTCCGTACTGTTTACCTTTGTTTATGTGTAACACTGAGGGCCACACATCTTGGAGACATTTTTCGGTGTCGACCGGAGTAGGAAATCCATGTTCCCGTCCTTGCGAGAAACACATTTGTATGCAATTTTTTGTCGTTCGATTTCTCTTTTTCTCCCCTCATTGAGGCACATCACACCTGGTTTCGAAATGTCATGTTATATTGAAGTGCTTTACTTTCCAACTCATGAACCGAATGGGCTAACTGCCCTCGAAAAAGATATAGCGTTGTTGCAGCTGCTGCTGCTGCTGCTGTTTCGCACACAGTTTCCACTAGTTATCAGTAATAACTGCATTGTTCTTTTCGTTGTTGCTATTGTTGGTCATGTTGATGTTGTTGTTGCTGATACAGTAGCTATTATTGTTATTTCTGGTGGTGGTGGTGGTGGTTGTGGTGGTGGTTGTGGTGGTGGTTGTGGTGGTGGTTGTGGTGGTGGTGGTGGTGGTGGTGGTAATGATGATGATGATGATGATGACGATGGTGATGGTGGTGGTGGTGGTGGTGATGATGATGATGATGATGATGATAATAATAATAATTATAGTAATAATAATAATAATAATAATAATAATAATAACAACAAAAACAACAACAATAACAACAACAACAACAACAACAACAACAACAACAATAATAATAATAATAATAATAATAAAACATCTAAGAAATTTCAAGTAATAACAATCTCAAGTGAACTGCGACTAAAATGAGTAACATACATAAATTCTATAATTAAACTAGGTAACTTTGCACTACGTCCAGATTTAAATATTTCTACACCTAGATGTGTGTGTGTATTTGTGTGTATGAATGAGTAAGCGTGTTGTGTCAGTCTATATAGGGAGCTTAGAAGCCGTATTGTTTTTACTTCTGAGAATTAATGCATCCGAGCAATCAGATGTCAGAGAGTGCGTCCGTGAAACTTGAAGTAATGCAACACTCTACGTCTGGATAGCAATTCTAGCTAGGTGTGACTGCGCGCATACGTGTGTGTGTGTGTGTGTGTGTGCGCGCAAATTATTACTAATCCGCATAGATAAGCCATCATCGGACAGTCTGATGATGGCTTAACAGACTCGAGCGTCAAAGTCACTGCCAACACTGTTCTTGCAAAAGAATAACACATGTGTATTCTACAACAGTTTAAAGTAAAATTTATAACTTGATATAAAAAATATATATATACCACGAGTAGCTGTGTGGTAAGTAGCTCGCTTACCAACCACATGGTTCCGGGTTCATTCCCACTGCGTCGCACCTTGGGCAAGTGTCTTCTACTATAGCCTCGGGCCGACGCCTTTTGAGTGGATTTGGTAGACGGAAACTGAAAGAAGCCAGTCGTATATATGTATATATGGATATATGTGTATGTGTGTATATGTTTGTGTGTCTGTGTTTGTCCCCACCCCCAACTTCGCTTGACAACCGATGCTGGTGTGTTTACGTCCCCGTAACTTAGCGGTTCGGCAAAAGAGACAGATAGAATAAGTACAAGGCTTACAAAGAATAAGTCCTGGGGTCGATTTCCTCGACTAAAGGCGGTACTCCAGCATGGCCGCAGTCAAATGACTGAAACAAGTAAAGTAGTAAAAGAGTATGTGTGTGTGTGTGTGTGTGTGTGTGTGTGTGTGTGTGTATAAAGGTAATTATTATGTATGTATGTATGTATGTGTGTATGTGTGCATGTATGTATGTATGTATGTATGAATGTATGTATGCACTCTTCATATCGAAATTTTTATTGGAATATAGTAAACCAGTTATGGTGAACCATTACGAAAGCAAGTTACTTCTTCAAGATCAGTGAGTAGACTTGAGTTATTTGAATAGTTCTATGCATACTCTCACCCATATACAATAGAAATATTAAAAAAAAAAACCACCTGCCACGCTGGATTTCTAAACTCTTTCACATTTTATGCGTTTGTTTATAAATTTATCCCTTTATGTATTGAGTTAACAGGTAAATCAAAAATATGACAGACGTTAGACACGTAGTGATATATACGTGTGTGTACGAGGGGGAGGTTAGTGTAAACTTGTATGTTTGTGAGAATGCATCTCTATTCATGTATATGTATAAAGAGAAAGAAAGTAAGAAAGAAAGAATGAATGATAGAAAGAAAGAAAGAAAGAAACAAACAAACAAACAAACAAACAAACAAACAAACAAACAAACAAAGAAATAGAGGGAGAGAGAGATTGATTGATTGATTGAAAGATTCCAAATATATAAATAAGAATGTGTATTTTCATGTTTACCCTTGCGAATACGTACATATATTGATAAATTCATATACATACATACGCGTGTGTGTGTCTATATATGAACGCTTATATATGAATAAATATATGTATGTATATTTATATGTATATATATATGCACGTATATTTAAATGTATATATATATATATATATATATATATGTATGTATATTTATATGTATGTATATGTATATATACATGTATATAAGTACTTATATATGCATACATGCATATACTTATAAGTATACATATATACATATGTATATATATATCGATGTATATATATATATGTATAATATATATATGTGTGTATGTATATATATATATATGTGAGTGAGTGTGTGTGTGTATGTGTGTATCTATGTATGTATACAAGTATATATCTATTATATATATACATACATATATATATTTATTTATATACATATATATGAATACAAAGTTATATGCGCGGGCGTATATGTACACACGCGCACAAGTGAGTGCGTATTCACATAATCACATATGCATTGCTTTATAAAACTCATACAAACTTATAGACAGACATTCAAGCATAATTTTGTTCTTTTTGTAATGTGTGATTCTTTTGTCTACTGCAACATTTTCTGCCAAAACTGAAGAGTGGGAAAAAACATTAAAGAAATAATGTAAAAAGTAAATAACAACGAAAAACAACAAAAGACTGTCTTCCTGTGCAAATGCTCTTCTCGACTTCCTTTGTTATACACATAAATTCGCACAGCCACAATTTATCCGCACCAATATATGAATGTGAATGTGTGGGCGTGTACACGTTATGTTGCATTATATTATATATATATATGTATATATATATATATATATATATATATATATATATATATATATATATATATATATATATATATATACATGCACACACATACAACTATAATTTTTCTTTATAAGGACACAATGTAAGATATGAACAGTCATGCACAGAAGCGAATCCTTACATACACAGTACACACATATATATGTATATATGTATGTACCTATGTATTATGTATATGTATATATATATATATATATATATATATATATGTGTGTGTGTGTGTTTGTGTGTGTGTGTGTGTGTGTGTGTGTGCGTGTGCGTGTGTGTGTGTGCGTGTGTGTGTGTGTGTGTGTATAGATCAATATATGTATGCATATATATTTACACGCATACATGTATGTGGTGGGTGGATGTGTGTGTGTGTACGTGTGTATGTGTGTGTGATTTCATCAGGTTAGTCGTTAATCCCAACATTTTTCTCTTACTACTTTGTCTTCCTCTCTCCATTTTTTCATTTCACACACACACACACACACACACACACACACACACACACACACACACACACACACACACACACACACACACACACACACACACACACACACACACACACACACATATATATATATATATATATATATATATATATATATATATACCTACTTGGAAATGGATGTGTGGCGTTGAATTAAATAATAATATAAATAATATATATATAAAAATTATTTCATAAATCCTCGCTGTCTATTTTCCTAGCTTACAACCTAGTGTAGTGAAGTAATAATCTAAGTGGTTCATGGACCATTTCGGGTCTATTTCTAGCAGACTGGTGTTGTAATCATCCAACGCCCTTATTATAATTTTAATATAAATTAACCATTATGGTACTTTTAGTATGCTGGCCACTGATAAATCATTAAATAATGGTTTTATCCTAATTATATATATATATGGGTACAGGATGTCACCGATAGTAAACAACATAAAATACGAAAACAAATGAGTTAAATACGCAAATAACGAGAGAGAAAAAGGACAAGTAATACAAAGAATGACCCTTCATCAGTTGTCGACTGTCTACCTACTCCGCATTTCGAGCAATCAACGACAATATGAATCTTCGAAGACAGTCGCTCCCATAAATACCAAAATAAAATTTTGGATTTATGGAAGGTCAAAGTTAGGAACAAAAACAGGACAGGGGAGACATGCAGGGAAACCGAACAAAAACAGTTATGGAGGGTTGTTAGACCTGAAAATAGTGAACGCTGAGAGAAATGTTCTCTATGTAAAGAGAAAAGATAGAAGAGAGTGATAGGAGACGTCCAGGTCTTAAAAAGTCCGTGCAGGAAAGAAAGATAGCAACATGAGGAAATGAAAGTTGGGCGATGACCACGTGTGAGCAACGAGAGAGAGAAAAAGAGAAAGAGGGGAGAGACCGTTTTCTATCTGCCTTCCTATATATATATATATATATATATATATATATATATATATATATATATATATATATATATATATATATATACTTTTTTACTGTAGCTGCGAAAACATCACAAAATACCTCTAACTTCGGTATTCGAGTAGTAATATTTCCACCTTGCTTTGCATCAATGAACTTACTCCTCTGTGTATACACACGCACACACACACACACACACACACACACACACACACACACACACACACACACACACACACACACACACACACACACACACACACACATATATATATATATATATATATATATATATATATATATTCTGCGATTGAGAATTTAAAATCTCTTCTTTAACTTTCTAAGACATCTCAACGCTTCTAAAAAAAAAAAAAGAAAAGAAGCAAACTTCGTTTGTTTATTTACGTTTGTCGTAATTTGAATTTAACATATATATATATATTATTTCTTCTGTCACACTATATATCGTATAGAGGAAGGGAGAGAAAGAGTAAAATAAAGGTACAGAGAGATTTGAATATAAGAATTGCAGGATGAATACCCATACTAGGCTTGGTGCTAGGTAATGAGTAAAATATACTTGTACACACGCAGTGAGAGAGAATGAATCCTAGAGACAGAAGAGGACGATGAAAAAGAGGAGAGGGAGTAAGTGACAGAATAATAAATATTGTTCTTTTGAAATTAGTAGTCATTTTACCATTTTGTACAAGCGTAAATAAATTTGATAGAAGTTAAATCATAATTGTTGTATGTCATATTTCTTGATTTTAACCATGGTGCCAAAAGTTGCCCATCATCATATCATGGGTAGTATTCTAATGTACTTTATATTGAATACGATGTACTGTACGCAGTTGGGATTTCGGGGATAATGTAGAAAAGGACAAACGGTAGAATGTTAGTCAAAACCACATTAAGAATCTTATGCACGTCATATTTTTCTTATATTAATCATGGGAACAAAAGTATACGTCTAAAACAGCCCATCATTTTATATAGAAATAATGTAGTGTACAAGTGCCAGGATTTGGGAGGTGATGTAGAAAAAGAGGACAGGATTGGCTGTGTGGTAAGAAGCGGTTTCGCAAAAGAGACCGACACAATAAGTACTAAGCTTACAAAGAATAAGTCTTGGGGTCGATTTGTTCGACTAAAGGCGGCGCTCCAGCATGACCACAGTCAAAGTGACTAAAACAAGTAAAAGAATAAAAGAATAAAAGAATATTGTACAAGAGCCAGGATTTGGTAGGCGATGTAGAAAAAGATGACAAACGGTAAAAAATTGGTGAAGACGACAATAAGAATTCATCACAGTATAAAGCAGAAACGCTATGGCGACGTTAAATGTTTTTTAGCATGAAGAACGTAAAAAATGCGCACGGGGTTGTTTGAGTGCACCTGATTTCCATACAATCACTAGCAGGCCATGAGTGGTGGGGAATATCCTGACCTGACCTACATGGTAGGTTCTCACCCGTGTATAGATGGTTTACTCAAGTTGCGTTTCCTGTGTTTTATTTAAATTATATCCTGTCTTAAACTCTTGAGTTTCATATCTTTTTTTTTTAGCCCTATGTCATCGACTAACCCGCTCCTCCAACATTTCGGGCTTTGAACCTACAATAGAAAGTATCATCATCATCATCATCATCATCATCATCATCATCATCATCATCATCATCATCATCATCGTTATTATTATTATTATTGTTCAGTAGTTTTATTTTTATAACGTGATTTCACTTCACTACCGAGCGCAGCTCTGTGCGCCTTGGGTATGTGCTGTGGTTTGCTGTGGTGTTCTTATAGTTACTGTATTGAAAGTGTTTTGCGTAGGATGTGTGCAGTACCCAGTAGTGCAATTTTCTGTATGTTATATATATTTGTAAGTCCTGGTGTTTTTGTTATGTATTTGTCTGAATATTTTTTTATTATACCTAAGACCCCTACTATGATAGGAATTGTTTCTGTTTTTAGACTCCACATTCGAGTTACCTCTATTTCCAGGTCTTTGTATTTTGAAAGTTTTTCCATTTCTTTTATTATTATTATTATTATTATTATTATTATTATTATTATTATTATTATTATTATTATTATTATTATTATTATTATTAGTAGTAGTAGTAGTAGTAGTAGTAGTAGTAGTAGTAGTAGTAGTAGTAGTAGCAGCAGTAGTAGTAGTAGTAGTAGTAGTAGTAGTAGTAGCAGTAGTAGTAGTAGTAGTAGTAGTAGTAGTAGTAGTAGTAGTAGTAGTAGTAGTAGTAGTAGTGGATCTTTTTTAAAACGGGGGCCACATTTTTCATTAACGAAACACTTTGAAACTTGGAACACTGGTAGAATGTGTCATATAAAACATCTTTTTCTCTTAGTCTTCTTAAAAAAAAAAGAAATCCATAAGTTTTTCCATGTTAAAGTTGTCGTATTTCTGTAATTTCAACCAATCACTGACGTCCATTCAGCCGACTACATAAACAAACGATTCTGAAACAATTAACCCTAACCCTAACCCTAACCCTAACTCTAACCCTAACCCTAACCTTAGGGTTAGGGTTAGGGTTAAAGCAAATTTAAAATGAAAAAAGCAAATAAAACGAAGGTATGGAGATTAAATACGCTTTACATCGCTTAATCAGCCAAAGGAGTAAATATAAACAACTGAATACTTGTCAGTGATTGGTTGAAATTATCGAAATAAGACAATTTTTTACATGAAATAAATTCGAATACAAAAATATTTTTCTGTTCTATAACACAAAATAGATAAGTATACGAAGTTTGAAAGTCTTTCCGTACCAAAAACACTACGTAAAACATTAATGAAAAATGTGGCCCCCGTTTTAAAAAAGATCCGTAGTAGTAGTGGTAGTAGTAGTAGTAGTAGTAGTAGTAGTAGTAGTAGTAGTAGTAGTAGCAGCAGCAGCAGCAGCAGCAGCAGTAGTAGTAGTAGTAGTAGTAGTAGTAGTATTGTAAGAAGATGGTTTGACAGAAAGGTTAGAGCGTCGGACAAAATGTTTTGCGGCTAAGTTCAAAGCCTAAGATTGAGAAAGTAGGAGTGAAATATTGGAGCCAATGGTATCGACTATTCTGCCTACTCCTCCTCTAAAAGTTGTTGTCCTACCTATATCAACATTACTGGCGAGCTAATAGAATCGTTAGCACACCGGTCAAAACGCTTAGTTGCATTTCGTCTGTCTTTATGTTCTGAGTTCAAATTCCACCAAAGTCGATTTTGCCTTTCAACCTTTCTGAATTGATAAAATAAATACCAGTCTAGCGATGGGGTGAATGTAGTCGACTTGCTCCTCTCTACAAATTTCAGACTTTGTGCCTCTAACGGAAAGAATTATTGTTGTTGCTGCTATTTACGTTGTTTTTGCTTTGTTCTAAACAAGCTGTTCCCAGTCTCATCCAGAGACCTCAAGTAACAACATGTAAGACGTTTTACTATGGCCGCTATTTACGATTATCAATGAAACATTGTAGAGAAGGAAGACAAGAATCTGATGTGAGAACTAAAATTCTGTTAAATTTGTAATATTTCAGTTTTGAAAGAATTTTAAGAGAGTCAGATATTTTCAAGTTAACAATGTGGACAGTGTTAAAAAGCAGTGTTATGGCATAGTGTTAAAGAGCGCCTTTTGGTATTGTCCCTAAAGCCCCTAAAGCATTTTTAAAACATCTATTTCAGTCCTCGTATTTGGAGGACGTATTTGTTTATTGATTTTACAGACCTGCTGCAGTCTGCTGGGATTGACATATCTATGAGCAAACATGTTTTGTCGACATGATTTTTTTTACCAAAATATCAAGCGCGTGATCCGTTTGAAACTTATAGTCCCAAAGAACGATGATATTTCTATTTTCTATTTTGGCCGGCTTATGTTCCAATCAGTTCTTCTCATATGGAGGTCCAGACTTACGCCAGCGCAAATGCTGACCAAGTCTATCGTGGCAAATAATGTACTCGGCAGAGGCTAACACAGCATCCACAGATGAGGTGGTCAATTGTTCCTCTGGCTGTGCCGTAGAAGTAACAAATTCAGTATCATTATTATATTAAAGACATCATTACTAATATTATTATTGTCTCTGCTGTTGTTATTTATCGTCGTCGTCGTCATCTTCATCATCATTACACACGCATACACTCAATAAGCGTAACTGCATTCTTTATGATAGCCATTTTTGGTGAAGAAGTAGTTTCATCTGCTTTAACTAAGATTCGCAACATACGAAATATTTTATAGCACATTTAGACGAATGAAAGACTTTATTACAACATTATGTTAGAAAATCAAGTGCATTTCCACCCGAAGCTGAACTACAGTCGTCACACAGAAATTAGGTAATCTCCTCCTGCATTGCCA
>NC_142944.1:45702825-45717825 GCF_046866305.1 Octopus bimaculoides | reverse complement strand
GTATTTCGAGCTATTCATGACAGGATATGTCTTCGCAAGGAAATTAAATAAAATTTGGGATTTTGCGGAGGATCAAAAAGGACAGTAAAAACAAACAGGAAGAGCTGCTAAGCCTAAACGAGGTGAGTTGGCGAACGCAGAGGGACAAGCTCTGACAGGAGACAGACAAGAATGCGTCTTATCCTGCGGCTGATCGGAAGGAAAGAAAGAAAAACGGCCGATGATCACGTCCGAGCAACTAGAGGGTAAAGGAGGAAGAGTGAGGGAGAAAGAGGGACAGAGAGAGAACGGCGGAGGTGAGAGGAAAAGAATTAGAGAAAGGATGAGAGAGAAAAATGAAAGGGGGAGAAGGGAAGATGAAAAGAATTAGTGAAAAGAAGAGAGAGAAAACGAAATGGGAGAGAGAAAAAGAAAAAGAAAGAGATAGGATAAGTGTCGCATCGAAATTATTAAGATAAAACTTATTTGGAAATGGATGCGTGGCGTTCACTCATATAATAATATATATAATATATATATATGCATATATACATACATATATGTATATACTTACATATATATGTATATACATATGCATATATGGGCACAGGATGTCACAGAAAGTAAACAACATCTCGAAATACGGAGTATAAAAACGGCCGACAACTGATGAAGGCTCGCTTTTTTATGTATATATATATATATATATATATATATATATATAATTCTAAGAGAGTTAGAGGTTGTGAATCCAACCAACTAAGGGATAATATCCATCCAATATACTGCTGGTAGAATACCCAATTATTAATAGACAAGTATTTTTTCATTTCATGGCAATTACAATAAAGAATGTATTAATTGGGTGAGGGTAAAAAGTGGTTTTACCCTTAATTTATACAGCAATAAGAAAATGGAGGGGTTCAAGAGGTAGTATTCATCAACTTTTAGACATTATATCATGTCTATTTAAAAAAAAAACATTATGACAATATACATACATGTATAACATATTATGCTTTACATATATCTCATATAAAAATATAAAAATAGTAATTATTAAAATATATAACGTAGAGCATAGGAAGTAGAAAAGTATCCTACAGCTGCTTCAGTCAAGAGGTTATAGTACCCCCACTACTAAGTAGATAAGATTAAGGTATTTGGGACATAATATAATTTCTAAAAGTTGATGAATACCACCTCTTCATCCCCTCCATTTTCTTATTGCTGTATATATGTATATATATATATATATATATATATGAATGAAAACAGGAAGAAAATAGAGAAACTGACACGCAGATATCAGTTTATTCAAAGATACTCAAATCCATATAATTTCATTATATGGATTTGAGTATCTTTGAATAAACTGCTATCTTCATGTCAATTTCTCCATTTTCTTCTTTTTCGCATTCATAAATATTTAAAATACCTTTATACACCAAAGCAAAACTAATATATTTGACTTTCACGGAACATTGGTCTAAACCGGAAACCTAGGATGCTAGCATCCCTGAAAGTATTATAGGTCCTTGATACAATTATATATATATATATATATATATATATATATATATATATATATAAAATTAAGGAGAGAAACAAATTTCAAAGGTCGGTGTATATATTCATTCAATCTATTTCGAATCATCGAAATTCTTCACAATATACAGTATACATAGATGCGTTTACGTATATGAGACACTATAACAATTCATAAGAATTTATAAATTTATATAAACATATTAGTGTCATTATTTCTAAGTTTAAGTCTATTGTTGGCCGCGATTATAGATCCTAGATTGGGTGTGGTTGAGTAAGATAATTTGAGGCAAGATCTCTGAAATTTGGAGTGATATTTATGACCTAGTGGGAAGTTCCTATCGATAATGCTAAAAAAATAAATTAGGAAGGTTTCTAACCGAGAGGGAAAAGGGGAATGTAAACCATATAATTTCCCGTCTCCTCCCTGAGTTGTTCCTATTCTACCCAGTATAATTATTGTTATAACTGAATAAGTAATAATATCTTCTGAAGTGTTGTTGGTTTCTATATTCTGGTGGGAGGGGTGTTCATGGGAGGTGTGTCCATGTTTGAATTCGCAATGTTTGGAAACCGTTTGCCTAATATATATATATATATATATATACAATTGACTTACATTAATTATTATTTATTAATTCATTGATGCAGTCCGTTTGTAATGAATTAATAAATAATAATTGATGTAAGTCAATGTTGTTCAAGAAAATTATCTCCCTTTTCTGCCTTCTTTGAATTTTGATTCCTGATAAACATGTTTGTCCTTGCCCGTACCTATAATTCATGAGCTTAATAGGCCTGCATATGTATACCCATGTTTTCACATAGGTAATATACCAGTAGTATAATGGATACTCTTATCTCTCAGACGGTTATTTTTTTAACCTCTAACTCAGCTTACCTTATATATGTGCGTGTGTGTGTGTGTATGTGTGTGTGTGTATGTGTATATATATATATATATGTATATATATATATATATATATATATATATATATATATATATATATATATATATATATATATATATATATATATATATATATATATATATATATATATATATATAGAAAAGGTAATAAGAGTGAAACAACTACAGAAGGCTTGTGTTACATGGTTAAAGTATATATTTAAATTATGTCAGAAAAATGTTATAAAAATGTTATAAAAATGTTATAAAATCTTTTTGGTATATAAACATTGTATTTTGAGAAATAACCGGTTTCGTGTTGTCTTTTCAAATTTCTCTACTTCATTGTAACGTGTTTGCTCCAGTCTGAGAAAGAAGAGTTCTAGATAGGGGGAGGTAATTAGGGATTTCTTCCGGTATAGGGGAGATAATCGAAATCTAGGATGTGGTAGAATTTGATTAATTTACCATGGTTTTGTTCTATATTTTTTTCCCCTTTTTCCTCAGTGGGGTGATGAATTTCCTTATTTAAATGTGTTAGCAATGGTTAAGTTTGGGTTTGTATTTTTGAATGAAAAAGGTTTCCTTATTTAATCTAATCTGTGTTAGTGTTTTAATAGCACATTGATAAAAAGGAAAGATTATAAATTGTGGTAGCATTTGTTTTGCGCATTTCTCAATATGATCACTAAAAGGTATCATTCGGTATTCTGGGTGTGTAATCTACTGGCGGTGCAGAGTGCATCTACGTCTGAGCGATAATCCTGTGGACCCTATGTAGTTCTCGTGGCAGCCCGAACATCTTATTACAATAACTTTAATTTCTCTGAAACTAAGGTTAGAATTTTCCTAGCGAATATAAGTACACTATTTAGCACAATAGGATTAATAGAAGCATAATTATTATTAATATTGAACTGAATGAATTTATTTCTATTTTTATTATCTTATTTATCAAACCAATAAATGGCCCAGGCAGTTCTGACCTGGGTAGATTAAGTAAAAAACGTTAGCAAACATACACGCGCACGCACACGCACGCACACGCACGCACACGCACGCACACGCACACACACGCACACACACGCACACACACACACACATTTATTCATACACTCACACACGCATACACAAATATGCATCTGTATGCACATGCATATAAATATATATGCATATGTTTGAGTGTATGTGTGTGTATACAAGTGTGTGTGTGTGTGTGTGTGTGTGTGTGTGTGTCTGTGATGTATGTGTGTGTGTGCCTGTGATGTATGTGTGTGTGTGTGAAAACGCATGGCTTAGAGGTAATTTTTTTTTTATAATTTAAGGAAGATATAATTTCACCTAAATTTGGCATGTTGAACAGGAAAATTTTATCGTGACTCTTGAACATTTTATAGTAATTATGATTGAGAGGGAAGTGCATTTTCTAGTAGTTGAAAGAATAGCGAAGGTATTTTAGTTGAAATATGGCTACTAAATGGAGCTTTGTGCCATATAATTTTTCTGTTAAGAGATTTATTACATTTGTCTATGATATTTATTTTCATTAACTATATACTTAGTATGAGCTTATTAGAATAATTGTTATTGGTATTATTAAAATTATAATTATTAATATTAAGTTTATTATAGTGGTATTTATTATCTGGTTTATGTTTGTGGTTGTTATTTAGTCTTATCATTTTTACGAGCTTCTATCATAATGGAGTTTAATTTATTAGTTTTTTTCTGTAGTGCGTAATTTATATTAGATATTTATGTTATTAATATAATTTATATAATCCTTATATCCAGCTCTATAAAGAGCTGGATATAAGGTAATTGCTATGAGCAATATTTTTGTTAGCTGAAATTTTTGAGATGGAATGGGAAATTCCCTCTATAATTGAATTCATGATTGCACGAGGATGATTAGATTTTTAAGGCGCATAGTGAAGGTTTTCATTAATCTTATAATAGGGTTTATATAAACCTAAATCTGAGTTAAAAGAGGCATTTAAGAAATCAGATGCTGTTCTGTTTCAGTCCACTGTGGCTGAAGGACCGACATTTTTTAATATTTTAATAATTATTTTCTTTTGACGTTCTATTTCTATATTGCTATACTTATAGAAAGAAAAAAGTATCATCCCTGTATACACCGCCTTGAATGTGTGAAAATTGTATTTTGATATTGTGAAGTAAGTAAAATCCTACGAGATCTTTGACTTCTGCAGAATCACTACATTCCATAGTGATATAAAAATTTCCGGGTACATTTTCCCGAGTCTACTTCATTATTAAATTTAATATTTGTTTTTCTTGCATGTAGAATTATATCAATTTCTTTTTTGTTAATATCAGAATTTTTCATAGCAAACATGGGAGCTTTTTCATAGCAAAGATGAGGGCTTTGTTAAAGAAAATAAGGTTATAGAAGGATAATAGTTATTAATAATGACAGTTGTTAAGAATAACAGTCATTAATATCAATTAATTATTAATATCAATTTGTAAAGATTTCACATTCTTTTTTGCCTTTTAAGTTTATAAACTTACACACACACACACAGGTATATATGTGTGAGTGTGTGTGTATACATGTCTGTATATAGACACGCGCGTCTCTTTGTGTGTATGAATACGTGCTTGTGTGTGCTTGTATGTGCGTGCGAGTGTGTGCATGTGAGTACATGTGAATGTGCGCGTGTAAGTGTGTGAGTTTGAGTATGTGCGTCTAAGTATATGCTTTTGAGTGTGTGTGCATAGTGCAAAGTAATTTCAGTACTGTTTATCATGACCTTTGTACTTGTATGACCTATGACCGCCTTATGCCAGATAACTTGAACTAAATTGTTCGGCAAACAGAGAAGCTGGATGAGTGATTAAACATGAGACGATGGGTTGAGAGAGCGAGATAAGCAAGAAATAGTGACTAGAAAGTGATAAAGAGGCAGAGAGAGCGAGAAATAAATATGCATATATATATATATATATATATATATATATATATATATATATTGTTGTACTTGGGGATGGTCATATTGCCAGTTTAGCCAATAAAAACACACGCACTGTATATTTAGAAGGGCCCTAGACAAACTTAAGCTAAGAATTAAGGTTGTTGAAAGGCCAGGCAACCCTATCAAATCCCTTATCAGTAGAACATACCCTTTCAGTAGAACCCCCTGCACTGATAGGAACTGTATCGTATGTAGATTTAGCCCACAAACGAACTGCAAAACCAGAAATGTGGTCTATAGTATAAGATGTACAGAGGGACGATGCAGAAATAAGACAACGACATATGTAGGCGAAACAGCAAGGAGTATAGGGGAGCGGGCAAACGAACATTGGAGGGAACTTAAGGAAGGGAAGAACTCATCAGTTCTGTACCAGCACGCTGAGCAAGAACATAGGGGCTCAATCAACAACATAGAAATTAAAATCTTATCTACACATAGCAGTGATGCAGCACTTAGACAAATTACTGAAGCTACACACATAATAGAAGGGAAACCTAGCCTGAATAGGAAACTAGAATGGAACACTAACATACGCTACTAACAAACCACAGCATGTGACAACATGTTACCCATAAACCAATAATAGGAACAAAGTATAATACAATACATAGATAAACAAATGGAATTAAATACTACATACGTTAACAAAATTTAATTAAACACATAAAAAAAAAAATTTAAAAAAACACACACACACACACACACACACACACACACACACACACATGAACATATAAATAAATAAAAACTAATACAAACGAACACGTATTAACAGAGAATATAGGTGATACAGACACTCCCCATACACACATGCACTTACAAAAGACACAGACACATTGAAGGACACGCATGCGTAGACACATACAATAGGAATACAAAATACAAAATGGCTGATAGTTAGCAAGGTGAGACACACATAAGAAAGAAGGAAACAAAGGACCACCGATGAGGTCACAGAAGTGTGACAAAAGAACTCTGGCCGAAATAAGATTAAGATTAAGATTAATGTAATATAAAGCTGAAAAAAAAAAAAAAAAAAAAAATTAACACCAAATATACAGTGCGTGTGTTTTTATTGGCTAAACTGGCAATATGACCGTCCCCAAGTACAACAACATCTGTTTCAACACACGATTTCACATAAAAAATCTTGCAAAACAAATATGTATATATATATATATATATATATATATATATATATATATATATATATATATATATATATATATAAAGTTAAGCAAATAGAGGGAATCCAGTGCTTCGAACATTGAGACAGAGAGATAAACAGTGACACAGAGAAAGAGAGAGGGGGAGAGCTAGCTGGCTGGCTAGTTAGAAATAAAAGACAGACAAACAGACAGACAGACAAACAGACAGATAGATAGATAGATAGATAGATAGATAGATAGATAGATAGATAGATAGATAGATAGATAGATAGGTTTCTTTATTAGCCACACAGGGCTCAACACAGAGGGGACAAAATACAAATGTAGAGTTTTTTCTTTTCGAGGGGGGCGAAAACAAAGCAGAAAAAAAAACAAAAGTGGGGACAACGATGAAAAAAAAAACATCGCAAAACGTTTGGGGTATTTACAAAAACTACAAATTATTCAGAAAATTCCCAATAAATGGGGAGGTTATCCGTGGAAAGAAAAACCTACGAAAAGACCACGGTAACCTCGGTCCTTAGTGTCACAGTTTGTTAAATAAAATTTCTTTTATTTATGCAAGAAACGTAAGTAACTCTGTTTACAAAATTTTAAAACGTTTTATAGAATCATGGTCAAGGTGGCTTCGTCATTTATACGTGCCATTCTTGCTACATGTATCCATCTTTTTTCGAAACATTTGCTAGACAACACTTGCCTCTCTACTCTCACCTTCCTTTTCAAGTAATACTTGAAAAAGTTGATGAGAGATTGACCAGAGAGAAAAGTATTTGTCTCTAATCCTTTCAGACACGACCACCAGATGCATTCTTTGGCCATAGCCACAAGTACGATAAATACAGCTCTTCCTTCCCGTTTAAAGGAAGGAGGCGTGACGATATTAACGATAGACTCGGTTGATAAACCGACTCGTCCCACACGCGACAGCAGTCGTTCGACATAAGCCCACAGCTCCGAAATGGTTGGACACTGCACGAGTGCGTGCAGAACGGTTTCATCGCTCTGACCGCATCTCGGGCAGGTCGGCCCCGCATTTCGCGAGCCGTGTCTATAGAGCTTATCCCGAACGGGTAGCGCCTCTCGGTAACACTGCCAGGCCAGGGATCTCTGGAAGTTGTCCATAGGTCCCGGCCCGAAAGTCGTCCTGAACAGGCGGGTCAGGTATTCCTCGTCGACGCCCAGGTTTGCCCAGAGATCGTCGTCGTACCTGCCCTCCACTAATCCCCTATAGAATGACTTCGTTGTGATGCTGCCGCTCAAGGTCGACCCGGGACGGCAAAGTTGTTGCAGAGCAACGCGACACTCACGGTGCCATTCGCCATTCCTCGGCCTCTTTTTGATCCACGACTGCAGCTCGGTCATGGAGACGAGCTGCGGGAAAGCGCGTCGCACAAACGGCGACCACACCTGTTCACCGTCGTCTACGTAGAGCCGGAGATGTCGCAGTCTCAGCGCATGTCTGCGCATCATCAACCACGGCATGCCCAGCCCTCCTTTCAGCGGGTGTTGGCAACAAACGGATCGCCTAACCATCGGAACGCTTGCTTTCCACAAAATCGGAAGAGGATGCGCTCCATTTCGGTGATGGCGCGATCGGGACAAGGCACGACGGTCAGGCGGTATTCGATGACGGACGCGATGTACGCGTTCGCCACCTCCGCCCGACCTTTTAGGGACAGCTTCCTCTAGGACCATTGCCGGCAGAGAGTGGCCACCCTACTCGTTATCTCGTCCCAGTTCTTCTCCATTTGCAGGTCCGGACCGAACCAGACTCCGAGCAACTTGACCGGACCGTCCGTCCAGCGTCCCACTACTGAGGCGCTGCCGGACGGTATGGGCTTGCTTCTCCAGGTGCCGAGCAGCAAACCCACCGACTTATCCCGGTTGATTTTCGCTCCCGTCACCGCTTCGTAGTCTTTCAGCGTCTCGCCGACAAGCTCGATGTGCTCGTGGCTAGACGCTATGACGGTGACGTCGTCCGCGTATGCCGACACGCTCGTCCCGCACCCCAGTTCTTGCGGGATGCCCCTCAGCGTCGCCAGCTTCCGCAGTAGTGGCTCGAGAGTTAATACGTACAGGAGCGGCGACAGGGGGCATCCCTGACGAACCGAACGTGCAATGTCGAAGGGTCCCGATAGACGTCCATTGACGCGAACAACCGAACGGATGCCTGTGTACAAGGCAGCCATCCAGCCGCGGAAAACGGGACCGAAGCCGGCCGCTTCGAGGACGGCCTCCAAGTATCGATGGTCTACCCTATCGAAAGCTTTCGATTGATCCAAATTGATCAGGGCCCCACCCATGCCAGGTTCCTTAACTACCCTCTCTATGATGTAGCGCATCAGATGGAGGTTGTCATGGATGCTCCGGCCCGGCACGGCGCACGTCTGCTCCGTGCCGACCAGTTTCTCGATGACAAGCGCCAACCGTTTGGCTAACACCTTGGCCAAAATTTTCATATCTGCATTGAGCAGAATGATGGGCCTAAAGTTATCTATGGTGTCCCCCTTGTTTGGATCTTTCTTCAGCAGCGTTACAGCTCCTCGGCTCACAAAATCGGGAATGCTCCCGTTCTGCTGCCAGTTGCAGTACACGGCCGCCAAGACGTCTCCAAACAAGTCTGGCATGCAGTTGTAAAGTTCGTAGGGCAGACCATCCAAACCCGGAGATTTGTCCGTCGAGCAACCCGCCATCGCGTCCCTCACCTCCTCCGCCGTGATGACCCCTTCGCAGCACTCCGCCTCTCTTGCCGAGAGTCGTGGCAAGCTGTGCAGGTAAGCACTAAAGTCCACCCTGCCTTCTCGCTCGCCACTCCTCCCGAACAGTCGGGCAAAATGCCGTTGAAACGCCTCGCACATCTTGCTCGGCTCGAGCAATTCACGCCCCTGTTCGTCTACCAGAGACCGGATGGTGGCTCTGTTAACCCGCCGCGCCTCCGCCACCCGGGCCTCTCGTGCGGCTCCAACACCTTCATTCCTCAGAGCACGCATCCTTGCCCTGACAGCACACCCTTCGTGTTTAGCATTGAAGTGTTGGTCGAGGGCCAACCTCGCCGCTAGAACGTCGGATGCGATGCCACTTCGCAATGCCTCTTCTAACTTTATCACTAGCTCCCCCTCTACTCTGTTCCTCTCTACAGCTAGTTCCCTGCTATACCTTATTGCTTCCGCCCTTACTGCTCTCTTGAGGGCAAACCACCATTTGTTGTTGACGATGGCTCCCGTCAAAGCCCTCTTTACTAACGTGCTAATCCGGTCTCTGAAAACCTGTCTCGACGGGAAAGACGCGTTTAGTTTCCAGTAACCGGGACCCTGCCTATGTGCCTTATCTAAGTCTAGCGTACACGTCACAAATTTGTGATCCGTGTAGCTGACTATGTGGAACTGTGGACATCCTAAACTATCTCTATCTCTTGTCCTACACACTATCCTATCTAGATACGATCTCGACGACCCAATGCGGTTGCTCCAAGTCCACGTTGGCACATTTGGGTGGTCGAGTCGGTACCTGTCAGACAACTGGAAGCGTCTGAGCAGGTCTATGAGGTCTTTGCATCCCCTTCTAGTTTTGTCACTCCCCACGTAGTCTAGATGCGTGTCCAAGGTAGCATTCCAACCCCCCACTAAAAGGAAGGGACGAGACGTTCCCAGGAATACTTCTAGACGTCGAAAGAAGTCCGACCGACCTGTTAAAGGAGGCACATAAACTGCCAGCAAGCGAAAAGCGCCTCCATCGCTGCCGTCCACATCTAGGACAACCAGTCTACTCTCCGGGTCCGTAAATATCGTCTTTACTTGGAGATCCAGACTCTTGCGAAAAAGAACCGCCGTGCCACTACCGCCCATCCTCGGCAGACAGGGAGAAAAATAAATGCTAAACTGTCCGCCAAACATGGACTTTAGGGCCCGCGGTTCATGGAGTCTGGTCTCACTAATGGCTATGATATCCAAATTGTGTGACTTGATGTCATTTAAGAGGTACCCTTGTTTCCAAGGCGACCCCAAGCCACGCACGTTCACACAGCCAATCTTCACCATGTGTCTATTTATACGTGTGCTTTAAAGCACAAAACAAAAGAATAAGGTGTTACTTACCGTTAGAAAGTTTTGTTTCCTCCTTGGATTTTTCACCAAGGAGGCTATTGTACAATTTCTTGCACAAATATTTCTGGAATCCCCCTACCGAGTTGGGGTAGAGGGATTTTATTGTGTTGTGTAATGCTGGTGTTACATGAATAATTTTAATGTGTTTTGGCGGTGTTGTACGTGGGTGGTTGTTGGTTTTGATATCGTTATTTGTGATGTTTGTTTTAGAGTTGATGTAATTCATCAACTCTGTGTTTGTACTGTCTATTTCTGTTAGCATTGTTTTTTTTTATATTACTATTGGTGTTAGTATGTGAATCTCCCTGCTTTGTTTGTGTTTGCATTTTGTTTTGTTTTCTTCTTACTGCGCTTCCTCTTTCCTTTCGTAGCTATTTTCCACTCCTCCCCACTCTCTTCATCGGATGATGGGAGATCTGAGGAGTCAGAAAGAGGTAACGGCAAATTTTGTGCGTCTGTGTGTGTTTCTGTGAGTGTTTGTGTTGCTGTTTTTATTGATGTTGGCCAATTGTTTTTTGTGTGTGGTGTATGTGATATGGGGGAGGGAGAGGCAGTCTTGGAATTTTCTGTTTTTTTCTTCTGTTTTTGCAGTTTCTGTTGTCTTTTCTGTTGTGGTTATTGCTGATATTTCTGTTGTTGTTTTTTGTGTTGCTGGTGGTGTTGGTAGTAAGGTTATTCTGTTGGGGGTATTTGGTAGTTGCTTCTGTTGTTGTTGTTGTTGTTGTTGTTTTTGTTTAGCGGTCAGAGGGCAGTCCTTTTTCAGATGTGCTTCGCTGTTGCATAGGTAACAGCGAGGTCGCCTGCCCTCTACCACCACATACAGCTTGTGGTCCTCTGCCAATCTAATGTTTGGAGGAATTTTCTGTGAAGCCTCCTCCGTGATGTGGAGAAGGATTTCCAGATTTTTCCCTCCCCAGTTCTTTTCCTCTCCGACTGTAATCTCCAAAATATTTGCCTCCTCCATTTCCAGGCATACGGCCGATATCAGCCATTGGGTGTCCACCTCCAATGGCACATTTTTTATTATAATTTTGGTCACTCTCTGTCCTAGATAACTCGGTATCATTACCAAGTCATCTGTGCGGAGAGAGAGTGTCGAAAATTGTTTAGCTAAATTTTCATCCAGAAATCTCACCTGCACCGTTCCAAATTTTCTTCCCCAGGTGACATGATTTTGATAAGGCCAAAGTTTTCTAAGACAAACTTCAATTTTATCTGTGCTAACATTTTCTACACGTCTGGTTTTTGTGTTTACCAGTTTATAAATGATGCACTTTTTGTTTTTCATTTCTATAATATCTGTTGGTATGTTTATTCTGACATCATCTCCTTCTTTCGTCAGAAGAGATGTTGTGTCTTTTATTTGTTTTTGTGTGAATGTCACTATTGTTCTTTTTTCCTTTAGAGCATTTGCGAAATTTGTTTTTGTTGTGCTGGCGGACATGTTCTTCTGGATATTTTTGTTTATGTTGGTGTATGTACTGCCTGGTTCAAAGGTGGTGGTAGTGGCAGCAGAGTTTGTTGAACAGGTGATGGTGTCATTGCTGACGGCCGATAACTTTACGTCCTTGTTGTTGCTGTTGTTGTTGTTGTTGTCGTTGTTGTTGTTGTTGTTGTTGTTGTTGTTGTTGTCGTTGTTGTTGGTGGTGATGATGATGGCGTCAGCAGCAATGGTGCTTACGTCAGAGATATTTGTGACGGTTTTTCACGCATGGTTTTGTAACCTTGGTTACAGTTTTGTTTTTGTTGGTGGTGTTGGTGGTGGTGGTGGTGGTGGTGGTGGTGAGAGGGCTGTTAGTAGCTGTAATCACCGTCTTTGTGACGTTTACAGCAACTGCGTTCCTGTCACTGTGTGAGCACGCGCTATTCTGTTCTTTTTTCTCTTCTGGCATCTGAAGCCTCGGGAAATGCTTGTCAAAAGAACAAGACAAGCGTTCCAAAATTATGTTTCTCGACATTTTTCAAATGTCAAGAAGGAAATTTTTGTATTTTGCTAGGGCCGAAACTGCCCCTGGGGGCCAATTCCTGCCCTTGATAATACACACAAATGAAGCCTAGGTGCTTCGTAACAAAATTATTTAAAAATTCCAACAAAATGTGGACAATAAAAGGTCAAATAAACGTTTACCTTCGCAGCCGATGTGACAGCACGTCCGTGAGAAGAGATAGATAGGTTTCTTTATTAGCCACACAGGGCTCAACACAGAGGGGACAAAATACAAATGTAGAGTTTTTCTTTTCGAGGGGGTCGAAAACAAAGCAGAAAAAAAAACAAAAGTGGGGACAACGATGAAAAAAAAAAAACATCGCAAAACGTTTGGGGTATTTACAAAAAATACGAAATAATACAAAAAATTCCCAATAAATGGGGAGGTTATCCGTGGAAAGAAAAACCTACGAAAAGACCACGGTAACCTCGGTCTTTAGCGTCACAGTTTGTTAAATAAAATTTCTTTTATTTAAGCAAGAAACGTAAGTAACTCTCTGTTTACAAAATTTTAAAACGTTTTATAGAATCATGGTCAAGGTGGCTTCGTCAGTTATACGTGCCATTCTTGCTACATGTATCCATCTTTTTTCGAAACATTTGCTAGACAACACTTGCCTCTCTACTCTCACCTTCCTTTTCAAGTGATATTTGAAAAAGTTGATGAGAGATTGACCAGAGAGGAAAGTATTTGTCTCTAATTCTTTCAGACGCGTCCACCAGATGCATTCTTTGGCCATAGCCACAAGTACGATAAATACAGCTCTTCCTTCCCGTTTAAAGGAAGGAGGCGTGACGATATTGACGATAGACTCGAAAAGCGCCTCCATCGCTGCCGTCCACATCTAGGACAACCAGTCTACCCCCCGGGTCCGTAAATATCGTCTTTACTTGGAGATCCAGACTCTTGCGAAAAAGAACCGCCGTGCCACTACCGCCCATCCTCGGCAGACAGGGAGAAAAATAAATGTTAAACTGTCCGCCAAACATGGACTTTAGGGCCCGCGGTTCATGGAGTCTGGTCTCATTAATGGCTATGATATCCAAATTGTGTGACTTGATGTCATTTAAGAGGTACCCTTGTTTCCAAGGCGACCCCAAGCCACGCACGTTCACACAGCCAATCTTCACCATGTGTCTATTTATACGTGTGCTTTAAAGCACAAAACAAAAGAATAGGGTGTTACTTACCGTTAGAAAGTTTTGTTTCCTCCTTGGATTTTTCACCAAGGAGGCTATTGTACAATTTCTTGCACAAATATTTCTGGAATCCCCCTACCGAGTTGGGGTAGAGGGATTTTATTGTGTTGTGTAATGCTGGTGTTACATGAATAATTTTAATGTGTTTTGGCGGTGTTGTACGTGGGTGGTTGTTGGTTTTGATATCGTTATTTGTGATGTTTGTTTTAGAGTTGATGTAATTCATCAACTCTGTGTTTGTACTGTCTATTGCTGTTAGCATTGTTTTTTTTATATTACTATTGGTGTTAGTAGTATTTTCGGGAGATGTGAATCTCCCTGCTTTGTTTGTGTTTGCATTTTGTTTTGTTTTCTTCTTACTGCGCTTCCTCTTTCCTTTCGTAGCTATTTTCCACTCCTCCCCACTCTCTTCATCGGATGATGGGAGATCTGAGGAGTCAGAAAGAGGTAACGGCAAATTTTGTGCGTCTGTGTGTGTTTCTGTGAATGTTTGTGTTGCTGTTTTTATTGATGTTGGCTGCTTGTTATTTATGTGTGGTGTATGTGATATGGGGGAGGGAGAGGCAGTCTTCGAATTTTCTTTTTTTTCTTCTGTTTTTGCAGTTTCTGTTGTCTTTTCTGTTGTGGTTATTGCTGATATTTCTGTTGTTGTTTTTTGTGTTGCTGGTGGTGTTGGTAGTAAGGTTTTTCTGTTGGGGGTATTTGGTAGTTGCTTCTGTTGTTGTTGTTGTTGTTGTTGTTGTTGTTGTTGTTTTTGTTTAGCGGCCAGAGGGCAGTCCTTTTTCAGATGTGCTTCGCTGTTGCATAGGTAACAGCGAGGTCGCCTGCCCTCTACCACCACATACAGCTTGTGGTCCTCTGCCAATCTAATGTTTGGAGGAATTTTCTGTGAAGCCTCCTCCGTGATGTGGAGAAGGATTTCCAGATTTTTCCCTCCCCAGTTCTTTTCCTCTCCGACCGTAATCTCCAAAATATTTGCCTCCTCCATTTCCAGGCACACGGCCGATATCAGCCATTGGGTGTCCACCTCCGATGGCACATTTTTTATCATAACTTTGGTCACTCTCTGTCCTAGATAACTCGGTATCATTACCAA
>NC_142944.1:45695325-45697825 GCF_046866305.1 Octopus bimaculoides | reverse complement strand
CATACATACATACATACATACATTCATACATACATTCATACATACATATATACATACATACGTACGTACATACATACATACATACATTCATACATACATACATACATACATACATACATACATTCATACATACATACATACATACATACATACATACATACATACGTACGTACATACATACATACATACGTACATACATACATACATACAGTAATCCCTCGCCATATTGCGGTTCACCTATCGAGTTTTATTATTTTACCTTACATCGATTCTTCTTTGGTGCTGTTTTGCATTTATAATATAGTAAGTATATACAAATAATTTTTTTAATATACACGAGTGGCTGTCTGGTAAGTAGCTTGCTTACTTCCGGTTTGCTCACTGCGCATGTGCGCCAGACTGGCTACTTGCTGTGAACGAAGATAGACATGAGTTTCGGCTCTGTCTATAGAAGGAAAAATTTTGTTGCTCAGCTGGGCAGCAATTTGTTGTTTCTATTTATTTTTTTAGTAAATTGTTGTCCAGCGGTGTGGCATCTTCACTTTCCTTGGTGAGTTTTTTGTGTGTTCGTTGTACGAACAAATTTTGTATTCGCTGTTTGTGGGAGGCGGGTTCGCTTGCCCATAGTAGCGAAAATTTTTGTTTTGACTTTGAGCCAAAAAAAAAAAGCAACTTTGAGTGAAGAAAACTTTTTGTATCTCACTGTGCGAGAATTGTTGTTTTTGTGGGCGTATCTCGCCTCCGAAAAACTTGTGAAAATGTTGCTGCTGTGGCCTTGGATTACCTTTATTGGAATACCTTTACTGGAATACTTTTATTTTGGAGTACCTTTATTGGAATCCCTTTATTGGAATACCTATAGGTATTGCTGGTGGCCGAAATTGTGTTGCCTTGACTTAAAATGTCTACCTTCTTTCCTTTTCTCTGCTCTGTCTTCTGTTCTTTTGTATTTAGTTTGGTTTTTGTGAACTTTTTTGTTGAACTTGTTTGTGAACTATTTTCTGAACTTTTTTGTTGAACATTTTTTTTTGCAAGCATGGCAAAAAAGGGAAACACTGTCTTGGAGTGGGAACTGTGCCCACCCAAACAGTGGTTGAAAGAAGTGGAGGAAAGAACAGTGACGCTTCGGACCTACTCAAAGGTGTTGGTTAGCGTCACTGTCTTTCCTCAAACTATTATTGAAAAGGAACTTACGAATGTTAATGCCAACTTTAAATATATTTCAAGGGGAGTCAAATATGCAACCGTGTGGTTGCTTTTTGACTCCCCGAGTGAAGCGCGCAAATTTGCGAGTGGGCCCATTGAGGGCAAAGAAACTTTTAAGGACGGCTCAGGCAAGGTATCCAGTGATTTTGGAGGGACGCCCTCCTAAATGTCACAAGTGCCTTGAATCCGGTCATTTAAAAAAGAACTGTCCCAAGGGCCGAGGTAAGGCCCCGGAGCAGAGGAAAAAAGAGAATGAGTCCTCCGCCCCACCATTGAAGGGGGAGACGGAGGAAGTCGTGGAGGCGGTGGCCTCCACGAATAGAAAGAGGAAGGCTAGCAACGGTGGTTGCTCACCAGGAGAAATAGAGGTTGCGGGAAAGGAGGACACCTCGGGTGTGCCGAAAGATGCCCCGACCCCCGCAACCGATAAAAGGAAAAAAAAGAAAATGAGAAACGGGAGACGGTCGGCGGACGTGCCACCGACCGAACCCGTTGCCCCTCCGTTGGGAAGTGTGCCACCAGATCGGGAGGCTCTGTCAGTGGGATTTGTGTCACCGATAGAGCAGGTTGCGGCCCCTTCCGATGATGAGGAAACGGAGTATATCTTCTGTTACCTTAAGGGAGGGCCCGTTGAAAAATGTCTATTTGACCGTGAGCGTTACGACTGGGAATGTATAGACCATCCACGTTGGCCTCCGCAGGTAGCTGCGGAGGTCTTAAATCATAGTGAAGTCATGTAGGTCGAAAAGATCTGTCAAAAAGAGGATTTTATTTACTTTTTTTTCGGGCGTGCCACTGCGAGATCTCCTGATGGCGACGGGACAATTGCTTGGAGGCCCGGATGAGGAAGATTAGATCTTTAAAAGGAACTTTTATTGAACTTTATTGAACTGCCATTGAATTTTTGACTTTTTATTGGATTTGTATTGAACAATGTTATCGAGGGGTTATCGATCGGCGGGCGTCGGTGCCTCTCTCATTTTTATTCACCTTTTGTTATCATCCTCATCTCATTAATGTCCGTGTCCAACCCGCAGCTACTTTACGTTTGTCTGTCCTTGTTTGTCCCCTCTTTGTACGGCCTTAATGGCCAATCTAATGAAATAAAGTAGCTTGCTTACCAACCACATGGTATCAGCTTCAGTCCCACTGCGTGACACTTTGGCCAAGTGTCTTCTTCTATAGCCTCGGGCCGACCAAAGCCTTGTGAGTAGATTTGGTAGACAGAAACTGAAAAAAGCCCGTGGTGTGTGTGTGTGTGTGTGTGTGTGTGTGTGTGTGTGTGTGTGTGTGT
>NC_142944.1:45671825-45689825 GCF_046866305.1 Octopus bimaculoides | reverse complement strand
AGACCTAGAGGACTGAAATCTTCATGTTGTAGGTTAGACAGAGCTTTCCAAAAAGGTATAGCATGCCAAGATCAGATGATGATCAAGATGTACGCAGATAATTAAATGAACAAATGAAATTAAACATTAGTTTTTCAGCATAGGTGACATGCCACGATCAATTGGTGATCCAGGTGTACTACTCTGGCTGGGTCTTCTCCATCACCTCAACTTGATGCTGGTTGCCCTTCATAAACATCAGCCTCTCAAAGTTACCATCTGTCTGTGGCTCTCTTGACCCTCAAAATATCTTTGCCTATAAAAAATAGGCACTCAACTGCTGCACTAGATGGGATGGCGGTGTTATACTAGGTGAACAGGTAGATCAAAATTTGCTCACCCAAAAATGCGACTTCAGTCAGGAATCTCAGTATCCGAAAATTTGGGTTTTTGGCAAAAAAAATTTTTTTAAATAATATTTGTGAGAAAATGGGGGGACGGGAGGAAGTCTTTCCGAAAATAGTAGCTAAAAAACAGGAAAAAGAAACTAAAAGCAGTAGAAATGCACGAACGATTGTGGTGGTGTCATGAGGTAAACGTGCTTCAGATACACTCGTTTATTCATACAAACGTAACTGAGATGAAATATGTCATAAATAACAGTGACAAACGAAATATACACCACCGGAAGTTGTTGTTGACAAACAACAGCAGTAATTTTATTCAGCTGAATACAGGTCATTGATTGGTTGAAATTACCGAAATACGACAACTTTAACACGAAATAACTTCGAAAATACAAACTTTTCTCAACAACGCTAAGAGTAAAAGATGTTCTATATGACACATTCAACCAGTATCCGAAGTTTCAAAGTGTTTAGTTAAAGAAAATAAATTAAGTTGCCCATGAAAAGGAAAAGATCCTCCTTTTGTTGAAAGAAAGTATTTCACACCTCAAACTCAAACTCAGAGCATAGTTGCAAAAGAAGTCGGTTGGTACTCGTCCTGTCCATGCGATGACGACCCAAACATTAAGTATAACGAAAAGCTGTTAATTTTGTTAACATTAGGGATGGAGAATTACCTGAACTTAAAACTAATACCTTAATAACATACATTTATTGGCCATATCAAGCTAATTTTACCTAACCTCGGTCTTCTATACATTCTGTATATGAAGAGAAAATTGTTACGAATGCGGAGTGACAGGCCATATGAGGACGCAGT
Source organism: Octopus bimaculoides (assembly GCF_046866305.1). NCBI lineage: Eukaryota > Metazoa > Mollusca > Cephalopoda > Octopoda > Octopodidae > Octopus > Octopus bimaculoides. The sequence goes on along the minus strand of NC_142944.1, from coordinate 45,688,619 downwards.
GCCCTAAACACAAACCTTCTCAGAGAAGGCTGTGGAAAAAGACCAAAAAGTGGAAATTGGAGTACAAATTGAAGCTATGAAAGACAGAGACGGCAAAAGCGATACGAAGTGCGTCAGAAATACAGAAGAAGTAAAGACGAAGGAAGACAGAACGAAAGCGGCAAAGGAGGGGAGTGACGAGTTTGTCAGCCCCAAAAGGAGGAAGAAGGCGAAATCAAGAGAACACTCGCAAGGACTAGCGGCAGAAACAGACAGGACGCCCCAAAAGGGTAGGGAGCCGCTTATTTTCAAGCATACGCAGACAATAGAAACGGATCCAAGAGAGAAAGAATTGGTGTAAGAGAAGGTACAGCACAGATATAAAAACAAGGTACTATAATCTATTATCAGAAGGGTGTAGATGTGGAAAGGAGAATTTCCAAGTGGAAGGGAGTGATGAGAGTGAAGCTGCTGCCCAAGGAGGGAATTTAAGGAGGAGGAAGGGTGTGTACTATTGGATGATGATCGATACGACGCGTTCATATGTAGAATTTTTGATTTCAGTTGACGGGCTGGTGTGGTTTGATAACCTACTACCCGTAATTGAACAAAAACAGTTACAAAATTTTTTTTAAATATATAAAATATAATTGTTGTTGTTGGCACTCCGTCACTTACGACGTAGAGGGTTCCAGTTAATCCGATCAACGGAACACGTGAAATTAGCGTGCAAGTGGCTGAACACTCCACAGACACGTGTACCCTTAATGTAGTTCTCGGGGATATTCAGCGTGACACAGTGTGACAAAGCTGGCCCTTTGAATTACAGGCACAAATGAAACAGGAAGTAAGAGTGAGAGAAAGTTGTGGTGAAAGAGTACAGCAGGGTTCGCCACCATCCCCTGCCGGAACCTCGTGGAGCTTTAGGTGTTTTCGCTCAATAAACACTCACAAAGCCCGGTCTGGGAATCGAAACCGCAATCCTATGACCGCGAGTCCGCTGCCCTAACCACTGGGTCATTGCACCTCCACATAAAATATAATATGAACAATATAAAAAAAAATTATGAAGATGTGAACATTTTGTTTTAAAAAAAAAGGGGGAAAAAAAGAAGAAAAAAACTGTCCAAAATAATGTCTAAATGTAACCACTCGACTTTGGAGATCGAGTGGGCATTGCGCCTCATTTTATCATTTTCATAATTTCATTCGTTTCTTTTTAGCTTTTCTTCCTTGCTCGATTTCTTTTTGTATGTTTATTTCCCCGATTATATGTTTTGTATTGTCTTTGTAATGTGTAACCTCCATATTTTAGCCCCTTGTGGATAATAAAAAATTGAGGACATCACCGTCTCAGAGTAACAACTTGTTTGTTTAAGTCTCCAAAATAGAGAATGCGGGAGAAAGTTCCCTCAAAGTAATTGTTGAGGGCCGTCGACCGAAATTGCTACGAATGTGTAGTGAGATGCCATATGAGGACGCAATGCCCCAAGCAGAAGCCTCCTCAGAGTGAGAAGGCTGTGGAGAGGAACCAAGAAGAAGTGGAGGTTGGAGTACCAATCGAAGCAATAGAACATGGAGACGGCAAAAGCGATATGGAGTGCGCCAGAGTTACAGAGGAAGTGAAGCCGTTGGAAGACGGAACGAAAGCGGAAAATGAAGGGAGTGAGGGGTTTGTCAGCCCCAAAAGGGGAAAAAAAGGCGAAATAAAGAGAACACTTGCAAGGACCAGCAACAGAAACAGGTTGGGAGCCGCCTAAATTCAAGCGTACGCTTAGAGACGGAATCAAGAGAGAAAGAATTTAGACATATGACGTTCTTAGTCTACTATGAAAAGAGTGCCGATGTGGAAAGGAGAATATCCAAGTGGAAAGGAGAATATCCAAGTGGAAAGGATTAGTAAGGGTGAAGCTGTCCAGGGAGAAATTCAAGGAGGATGAAAGATGTGTTCGATTGAATGACGATAGATACGACACGTTCATGAATTCATATGGAGAATTGGTGCCTATGGTTGACAGGCCGGTGTGGTATGATACCCTGCCGCCCGTGGTGGAACATGTAGAGTTGAAAAATTTTAGAAAAAAAAAAAATAAAATATGATATGAACAATATTAAAAAAAAAAGATGAAGAGGTGAACTTTTTAATTTAAGAAAAAGAAGAGGTAAAAACTGTCCAAAATAATGACTAAATGTAACCACTCGACTTCGGGGATCGAGTGGGCATTGCGCCTCATTTTATCATTTTCATATTCTAACTCGTTCTTTTATTTTTTTTTTTCCTTGCTCGATTTCTTTTTGTATTTTTATTTCCCCGATTAAGTGTTTTGTATTGTCTTTATAATATGTAAACTCTATTTAACCCCTTGTGGCAGAGAAGATAAAGTATGGGTTGAAAAATAAAGCATACATAATTTACTACTAATAGGATGTAGATGTGGAAAGGAGGATATCCAAATGGAAAGGAGTAATAAGGGTGAAACTGCCCAGGAAGAATTTTACGGGAGAAGAAAAATGTATGATATTGAGCTATATAACTTCAGTGGTCCACGCCGTCTCAGAGTAACAACTTGTTTGTTTGAATTTCGTCATTTTTTACCACGGTTGGATTGTTGAAGGCTTTGTCGTTGAGATTGTCCATTGTTGGGGTTGGTTTGTATCACTGTTGAAATTGTTGTTGAAGCAACTTGCGCGTAATTGTTTGTTTTTTTTTTTTGCTTATTTTTCTCCCCATTGTTGGGGTGAAAAATTAGCTTTTCATTATGGAAAGCTATGCAAAAGTCACTGCAATGAGAGCAGCTACGCCGTTGCTAGTGAAACAGATAAAAATGAGTTGGGGTTTGTCAGCCCCTAAAGGAGAAAGAAGGCGAAATCAAGAGGACACTCACAAGGACCAGCTGCAGAAACAGAAAGGACTTCCAAAAAAGGTAAGGAGCCGCCTATTTTCAAGCATACGCAGACAGTAGAAACGGAACCAAGAGAGAAAGAAACGGTGGAAGAGAAGATAAAGCACGGGTTGAAAAACAAAGCATCCGTAATTTACTACTAATAGGATGTAGATGTGGAAAGGAGGATATCCAATTGGAAAGGAGAAATAAGGGTGAAACTACCCAGGGAGAATTTTAAGGGAGAAGAAAAATGTATAATATTGAGCTATATAACTTTATTGGGCGGGCCGGGGTGGTTTGATATCCTACCACCCGTAATTAAATGTAAAGGTTTTAAGAATTAAAAAAAAAACGTGAACGATATATAAAAAAAAATGAAGATGTGAACTTTTTTAAATTTAAGAAAAAAAGGGAAAAACTGTCCAAAGTAATGTCCAAATGTAACCACTCGCCTCCGGGGGCCGAGTGGACGTTGCGCCTCATTTTATCACTTTTATAATTCCATTCGTTTATTTTTATTTTTTCTTCCTAGCTCGATTTCTTTTTTATATTTATATTTCCCGATTATATGTTTATATTGAGCTATATAACTTCATTGGGCGCGCCGGTGTGGTTTGATACCCTACCACCCGTAACTGTATATAAAGATTTTAAAGATCCAAAGAAATATGAACAATATATAAAAAAAAAATGAAGATATGAACTTTTTTAAATTTAAGAAAAAAAGGGAAAACTGTCCAAAATAATGTCCAAATGTAACCACTCGCCTCCGGGGGTCGAGTGGACGTTGCGCCTCATTTTATCACTTTCATAATTTCATTCGTTTCTTTTTATTTTTTCTTCCTAGCTCGATTTCTTTTTTGTATTTATATTTCCCAATTATATGTTTTGTATTGTCTTTTGTAATTTATATCCTCTATTTTTAGCACCTTGTGGATAATAAAAAAATTGAGGACGTTGGTGTTGCCTTGTCGGATGTTTGCGCTCTTTGAATGCTCTTGTTATTACTGTTGTTGCTCGTGTTGTTACTGTTGTTTAGTTCCAGGTTTTCTCTTATCGATCAAAGGCGTTCTAGTTGTGACCATCCCGTCTTTTTGTACATCAGAGACTTCATTGTCTATAAAAGCCTTTTTGTCTTTTTCGAAATAACAGGATATTATGTGAGGGAAATTTGGTTATTATTTCTAGCAAACCAAGCACGTAGAAACTCCTTCATTCAGAGATGCTCATTCCTCGTTATTGAGCAAAGAAGAAGTCAAAAGCATTCCATTCATGACCAACTCATCTTTTTGTTATATTGGTTTCAAATTTTAACATAAGGTCAGCAATTTCTGAGGAGGGAGTAAGTCGATTACATTGACCCCTGTACATAACTGGTACTCATTTTATCGACCCCGAAAGGTAAAAAAGCAAAGTCGACCTCAGCGGTATTTGAACTCAGAACGTAAAGACGGACGAAATGCCGCTAAGCCGTCTTGCCTTTTTGTTATATTAGAAGCTACATTTAAGACGTTTGAGGAAATTATATGAATGCTATTTCTAGAATTTCAAGCGACCACGTTGAGAATCCAAGGCTGGCTTCTTTAGTTTTGTTATTTATTTCATCAAGTATGTTTATATAAAGTATATTTATTGGTTTATTCATATAAAATATACTTGATAATGTTATTCGGTGTGTGTCTTGGGCGTTACTGAATATACAAGTTTTATTGTTATAAATGAGAAAAAGAAAAGTAATTCAAAAATACCATAAAACAGAACTAGTCACGCATTAATATCCGTCGACATTTTCTAACCTATTGTTTCTCTAAAAAACAATAAACGAGAAACTGTCCTTATTCAAGAATTTAATAATGTCTCTGACCTGATAACTCTACGTTCTGAGTTCAAATTTCCATGAGATCAAGTTTGTCTTTTATTTTTTTCCGAGGGGTGGAGTTGATAAAACTAAGTAACTGTCTATTTATATTGCTGTAATAAATTCTAGATATGAACGTAAATAAATTAGAAGACGAACACCACATTGTTTCGCCCAAATAAGTCAAGTACTGAGTTGATTTCTATTCCTAAAACACAACCTGAATATAATTAGAATTATAATAGAAAACTTCTGTTTTACTTTAGACCTTCATGTCTTAATAGATTCGCAGGGCCGCCATCTTTGACATTATGGTGTGCTTTGGACTTCTTAAACTTGGCAGAGCCCATCTCTCATAACGTATGAAAACAGCAAGTTTCCTTGAGAAAGAAATTAAGAAAGAATAATCGACCCCAGTATAAACTGGTGCATTATTTGTCGATTTTGTGAAATAGTTGATTCACAGCGCAGTCTGTCGATACGAATACTAAAAGTATTCAATCAAACGTCTAAATGATGCTGCCGATTTGCGTTGCTTTATAGGGGACCAAGAAGATGCTGATATTCTTTAAAATTTTAAACTGAGCCACTCATATGGTCATTTGCTCATTTTATTTAATAACAAATGGTAAGAAAAATTCATAGAACATTTTAAATCAATAAACAACTATTCACAACTAAAAGGCATCTAATCTACAACAACAACAGCGACTACAGATGTTACTGTCACCGCTACTGCTGTTCTTGTCGGTTAAAGTTTTTGTTAAGCATGACTTCGTATATTACGAAGACCCGGGTAATATCTTGGGGAAGTGTATATTCCTGCAGCCTTGAGTCGACCTAAGGTTTTGTGAGTGGAATTAGGCAGACAGAGACTAAGCGAAACTCCATTGGATCGAATTGTACCGGAAGATCAAAGGTGAAGCCTTGTAACACAAACGGTCATACTGATTCTGCCCTTGAGGTTTACCTCAAAGAAGGTACACGTGTACACATACGTGCGTGTGTATACACACACACACACACACACATATATATATTTATATATATACATTCTGTAAGAAAATAACGATGGTAGGTTGCGTGCCGTCGATTATTCTTTCACCCTCTTGGATGATGTGTGTGTTTTGCTAATAATAGTAGTATTGGTGATGGCAATAATGCGACCCTGAAGAGATGGAGTATCGAGAAATTTGTAATATGTTGTAATTTGTTACAATATTTTACGAGACATCTTATGATGTGGTTTATTTATCCAGGATACCCTATTGAAATGTGCATAGGTTTGGCTTATTGTGGTTGTTTCTGTTATTATAATTGTTGCTGCAATAAAGTATCTTCAATGCATTGATTTTGAGCTCTATCCTTTAAGAGACATGTATACATATATATATACAAAAACTCACCTGTGAGCTTTTTGCTAAGACTGTTAACAGATACTATATATTTTGTAAAATTTGTTTTATAAAAGTATATATTTAATATATATATATATATATATATATAATCTTTTGCTTGTTTCAGTCATTGGATTGCGCCCATTCGGGGGCAGTACCTTTAACAATTTCTTAATTGAATTTATCGAACCCACCACTTATTCTTTTAAATCCTGATATTTATTTTATCGGTTTCTTTGCCGAACCGCTAAGTTATTGGGACGTAAACACCAGCACCGGTTGGCAAATGGTGGTGGAGGGACGCACACGCATATATATATATATATATATATATATATATATATATATATATATATATATATATATATATATATTATAATTCTTTCAGTTTTCGAAATCCACTCACAAGGCTTTGATCGGCTGAGGCTATAGTAGAAGACATTTGCCCAAGGTAACACGCAATGGAATTGAACTAAAAATCATGTGATTGGGAAGCACTGCGCCTAGATAGATAGATAGATAGATAGATGGATGGATAGTTGAACTGTGAACTTTTATGCTTCTTTTTCTCTCTCTTTCTTCCTCTCCTTATTTCTTTACTTCTGTCCTCTATGTCGTCCTTTCATTAATCTATACGCTCCTCATTTTGCCTATTTGTCTCTCTGATGACGGAATATCCCATACTCTGAGATATTCCAGAAACAGCTGTAAGACTCTGAATTTTTTCCACTAATAATAATGTATATGACTTGAAATGTTTGCCTCGCCTAAACGTTTGCTGTCCTCTTTAACAATTATATATCCGCTGTATCGGAAATCTGCAATAGCGCCATAACTACTGTCTCGGTTACAACCTTGGGGCCCTAGCAATCTGTTACAGCACTTAACTAGCGTACCTAATCGTTTAGATACCTGTGAACTAAACCCCCATACTTTGTTAGATAGATAGATATATAGATAGATATTCACACACATGTATGTGTGCATTTATGTGTATATGTACATGGGTGAGTCAAAGTAATGCAAGCAAAAATCGCATTACTGTCTAACTCACCTTTGTATGCTTTTGCGTACGTACACACACATGTGGATAGACAGACAGATATACATAGATACATAAATAATAAACAGGTTAAGAAATTTTAATGTCCACTTGATAAATAACAATATTCTGCTGTTACAAGAGATGATGAAATTCATTCAAGTTTACTCAATAATCCGACCAGCAAGGGAACTCTCTACGCCGACTCTCAATATTTAAGAGATTGCAGCCAAATCACCCTTAAAATCACAACCTATCGTGTTAAAAATAGTGAAGACACATTCAGGAATGCTTCCACAATAAAACCTCGGTTCGTTCACTACCCGCAAAAACATTAAGAAAAAAAAGGGGAGAAAGAAACGGAAGATGACAGATGAGGTTTTGCCTCGCGATAAGTAACAAGTTATATCCCCATTACTACGCAAAACATTAGACTGAGAAGAAACGCAATTACATTCAGCATTATAATGTTAGAAATTTAAACAGGTAATGTACTCCTGGTAGTTAGCTATCATAAGGGAGACAGGGTTGGAAGTTTAAATTTTAAATCAAAAAGTAAAGGTTTATAGAATATACACATTTAATATTACTTCTTGCTATACATTATAAAGATCTTAAAATTTCCAATCGTTGGTAGCCACGTATAGCGCTATTTCATTCTTATTTGGAATCGTCTGCACGGAATAACCCGAGGCAAATAAATTCATCTCAGTTAAACATTCTTATAGAGGGAAAACAGTTTACAGTTTACAAAGCACATTTCAAGAAAACTTTTCATTAGATCAAATGATGGAAAGTGGAGGAAATTGCTTTAAACAAACTGGAATTTCAAGAAAATTTAGGAGTGTAATTTATGGTAATACGAATAATCAATAAACGTAGTGTAACCAGAGAACTTCATAGAAAAATCTTTAAAACGAGTCATTAAAAATGTAACAATAAAGAACACTTACAAACAAGTCTTTAAAAATGAACCCTTACAAAACATGCTAACAGCGAAGCCTTACAAACAAATCTTAAGAAAACACGTTATAAAAAAATGTCGTAAATAAAATCATGTCATAAAATGAAGTCATAAAAATGTTAATAAAGAAATCATGAACAGAAATCTTAAAAGCAAGTCTTAAAAACAAATATTCCGAACTAGTTAAAACTAGTCTTGAACGCCTTAAAAGTCAGTCGTAAAATCATCTTTAAAAAAGCTAGTATATATACAGAAGTCTTAAAAAGTAAATATGAGAACATTATTTAAAAGGAAAAAAAACTCATAATGATTTCATACACTGGCACAACGCAACAATTGTTTTCTTTTCGGGAAGGTAGGGAACAGGTGATTTTATTGACCCTTCTGTTTGGCAATTATTTTATTTCATCGACCTCGAAAGAATGAAAAGTAAGATCTACTAGTGCGCTGTTCGAAAACTGAACGTAAAGTAATGTAACTCTACAGCACAAATTCTTTTGTCCGACGTTGTCAATCAACCATATATAAATGCCTGAAAAGAATTTTTGAAATATCTGAAAAGCAACTTTGAATAACAGAGTATATAGGCACAGGCGTGATGGCTGTGAGGTAAGAAGCTTGCTTCACAACCATATGGTTCCGGGTTCAGACCCACTGCGTGGCACCTTGAGCAAATGTCTTCTATAGCCTTTGGCCGACTAAAGCCTTGTAAGTGGATTTAGGAGACGGAAACTGAAAGACGCCTTGTGTGTGTGTGTGTCACCGGTGTTGGTGTGTTTACGTCCCCGTAACTTAGCGATTCGGCCAAAAACTCGATAGAATAAGTACCAGACTTAACAAAAAAGTACTGGGGTCGATTCGTTCGACTGAAAAAGTACTCTTCAAGGCGGTGCCCCGGCATGGCCGCAGTCTATTGCCTGAAAGAAGTTAAAGCTAAAAGTTAAAAATATAAATCAAATTTTTAAAACTAGTCCAAAAACAAATCGAAAAAATAATTAGTATTAAAACAAGTCTTTAAAAAGTACATAAGGTAAAAGCTGGTCTTTAAAAAAATGCTTGAATCAAGTCTTAATGGACTGTCTTAAAGGAAAATTTTGAAATGTCATTCGCTTAATAAGTAGGGTATCTTCGCGCTTGCTCCACCTAGAAACACATTACACTCTACCGAAAAAAAAAAACGAAACATCGATTGTTGGCCATCATTTGTGAACACAGCATGGCCTAATGGTTCAGAAGATTGCTTCACAACCAGAAGGTTCTAGGTTCGATCCCACTACTTGACATCTTAGTCAAGTTTTTTCTATTGTTGCCTCAGATCGATTCGAGCCTTATGTATGAGTGAGTGAAAGGGCGTAGCTGGAGAAAATATATTTATAATTCAAATTCAATTTGGTAATTGGTAACAGTATTTCGTTTTGTTACCATAATACACTACTAGTTATATTACAGTTTTATTAAGTCAATACTGTGTATTAACAGTGCTTTAATTTCATTTTAAGTTTATCTCTATAGATTTTTTATAGAATTCAATGCCAGCACTGTAAGTTATGGCTTTCGTAAACAAATACATCTATGTAAACAATGCGAACGAAGATAGAATAAGAGGTATAGGTGTATATGAATATCTCGAATATTATTGTCCCGTCATCAGCACCTCATTCAACCTATCAGCTATCCACGAACACATTGTTTAGATACCTTCTAGTTTTAGCTGTGTAACATCACTGGATAGACCAATTAGCATATTAAATACATTCCTGGTAATTGGACGAGGTACCGATGAGAGGACAATACTGGAAATACCCATTATCTGTCTTCGATCACATTATTTACATAAATGTATTTGTTTAGGAAACGTGTAACTTACAGTGCTGACACTGAATTTTATAGAAAATCTTTAGAGATAACCCAATAATCCAAAGGTACAGCTTTACCTGCCACACACACGCATACACACACACACACACACACACACACACACACACACACACACACACACACACAGTGTTTCATCCAAACTCTACTTCAGGATTACGTTAAAAGTTTGCAGGTCAGTGGAATATTCATTCACTTATACGCTATTTAATGAACAAGATACTCTGTTGATCGAGCAACTGAATCCTCATTGTCGAAACCAATAGAGATCTAGTTACAATTCCTCATCGTTGGAGTTCCATTTGTAATTCCTCTTAAACGATGATGAGACTGCGTTAAGGTTAAACAACAACAACGGCAATTGTAGTTTGAGGTAGGTATCTATGTGGTCATTCGACTATCTAGAAATACCAACCACATTTCATTCAGATCACACCCTGCTCATTAAAAGGGTGACGGAATGGTCTCACTTCAACGTCGTTGCTTCGATAAAGAGATGACTTGGGGCTATACAACATCAACAACACAGCAACAGCAGCAACAGCAGCAGCAGCAGCAGCAGCAGCAGCAGTATCTCTGTATTGTTTTACTTGCACTCCTTTTTTGCCATAGTGATACTACTTGCTTATTGACGATGCGTATCCATTACAAACCCTTGCTGCGATAACAGTGTGTCTGTTAATGACACACATCGCTGGGTGTAACGTTAACAATAGCATCTACATGGCCTTACTACTCCCAATGATTTCACTGAATGTTGTTACCTGATATCTCCGATCCCACCTCCGTCACACTAGTAAATTTAGGTTAAGGAAATTACAAGGCTAAAGGATAAGAAGAAAATCTTGACTTAGTTCAAAAGCCATAATAAAGACAAAAAAGAAGCCTTCTAATCGATGTATCAATACCAACAGATGACAACATTTCTCTAAAAGAAACGGAGAAACTTTCAAAATACAAAGACCTGGAAATAGAGGTAACTCGAACGTGGAATCTAAAAACAGAAGCAATTCCTATCATAGTAGGGTGCATTAGGTATGATAAAAAAATATTCAGACAAATACATAACAAAAACACCAGGGCTAACAAGTATATATAACACACAGAAAATAACACTAGTAGGCACCGCACATATCCTACGTAAAACACTTTCAATACAGTGAAAATATGAACACCGCAACAAACCACAGCACATACCCAAGGCACAAAGAGCTTCGCTCGGTAGTGCAGTGAAAGCACGTTATAAAAATAAGACTACTGAATAATAATAATAATAATAATAATAATAATAATAATAATAATAATAATAATAATAATAATAATGATAATAATGGCTTTACCAAGGAAATAGATATGAAATTCGGATTAGAAAAATGTGCCAACGCAACCCTGAAAAGAGGAAAATTAGTTAAAAGTAGCAACTAGATAAAGCCAATGAAATAAGAGAACTAGACGAAAGCCAGCCATACAAATATTTAGGAGTCAATGAACTAGATAGGATACAACACACACAAATGAAAGAAAAAATAAAGAAAGAGTACTATAGACGAGTTAGATCAATACTAAAAACAGAACTCAATGCTAAAAACAAGATAATAGGTATTAACATTTTAGCTGTCCCAGTTATAAGTTACAGCTACAATATCCTTAACTGGACACTAAACGAACTATCTAAAATAGACAGGAAAACAAGAAAAATAATGACAAGATATAGGGTGCACCACCCAAAATCTGACATAGAAAGGCTATATATACAACGCACAGAAGGTGGCAGGGGTCTTATGCAGCTGGAAAACTATTATAAAATAACCACCATAGGACTGCAAAAATACCTACTCCAGAAGCAAGGAAAACTAATACAAAGAGCCACAAAACACGAGCAAAACAAAAAAACTGTTTTCAGTATTTAAGGAAGCTGACAAATACAAACAAGAAATCATACTACCTAACAAATAAGAAGAAGAAGAAGAAGAAGAAGAAGAAGATGAAGAAGAAGAAGAAGAAGAAGAAGAAGAAGAAGAAGAAGAAGAAGAAGAAGAAGAAGAAGAAGAAGAAGAAGAAGAAGAAGAAGAAACAACAAAAGCTATAAAACAAATGAAATCCAAACTAAAACTAGAACAGCAACGGACCATGATAAAACGATGGCAAGAAAAGCCCCTACATGGTAAATACTCGGCTAAACTAAATGCAAAAGAAATAGACAGAGAAAAATCCCAGCAATGGTTGAGAAGCTCAGGACTCAAAGCAGAGACTGAAGGATTTTTAATTTTAATTGCTGCACAAAACTAAAGCCTCCCCACCAGAAATTACCAAAAACACATAATGAAAAGAAATATAACAAGTAACTATAGAATATGTGGAGATGGACAAGAAACAATAAATCATATTATCTCTGGCTGCCCAATCCTGGCTAAGAAGGAATATATTCACAGACACAACAGAGCTGGGACCTATATACACTGGTAGCTATGCCAACACTATGGAATAACAACAGAAAAAAGATGGTATAAACACACGCCAGAAAAGGTCACAGAAAACGAGAAAGCAACCATACTCTGGGATATGCCAATACACACAGATAGAGAAATTAAGGCAAATAGACCAGATATAGTTATCAAAGATCATGAAGAAAAAAATGCTTTCTAATTGATGTATCAATACCAGCAGATGACAACGTTTCTCTAAAAGAAATGGAGAAACTTTCAAAATACAAAGACCTGGAAATAGAGATAACTCGAATGTGGAATCTAAAAACAGAAACAATTCCTATCATAGTAGGTGCCTTAGGTATGATAAAAAGATATTCAGACATATACATAACAAAAACACCAGGACTTACATATATATATAACATACAGAAAATTGCACTACTGGGCACTGCACACATCCTACGCAAAACACTTTCAATACAGTAACCATAAGAGCATCACAGCAAACCACAGCACATACCCACGGCACACAGAGCTGCGCTCGGTAGTGAAGTGAAAGCAGGTTATAAAAATAAAACTACTGAATAATAGTAATAATAATAACAATAATAATAACAATGACAATGACAACAACAACAACAACAACAACAATAATAATAATAGTAATAATAATAACAATAATAATAATATTAACAATAGTTATTATCTACAGAACCACTTTAATTAGATAAAAACTATAGAACCGCTATTATTAGAAGTAAGAAGGTCAGGCTTGTGAAGAATGAAAGATTGCAAAGATAAAACACTATACAAGAAATTACAAACGAATGAGACTGAAAATAGGTGGATAAAGAAAAGAATGCAGGGGCAATTTCATAGGGATGTTGAAGATAAGACAGACAGAGAAAAAAGATGACTGCGGATGACTAAAAGTGATTTAAAACTGGAAACGGGGGCCCAAAAGAAAGCGCTAGGAACAAACTACATAAAATACAGAATAGACAACACAGCAGAAAGTGATAAGTGCAGAATCTGTGGACAAAACGGTGAAACTGTATGGCATATTACCAGTCAATGTATGCCACTAGCCCAGAAGGAATATAAGAGACGCCACGACAACATAGCAAGGCTTGTCCATTGGACACTTTGCAACAAGTATGGATTTGACAGAGCAAAACTTTTGTTCGACCATAAACGGAAGGCATCGTCGAAAATGGAAATGCAAAGATCCTGTGGGATTTTATGATTCAGTGCGACCATGAGATAGAGAATAGGATAGAGACCATGAGATAAGGTCTTAATTGAGAAAGAAAACAAACTATGCTGGATCATAGATATAGCATGCCCAGCTGACAACAAGGTATGCGATGAGGAAGAAAGAAAAGTCGAGAGATATGACAGGTTAGCTTGGGAAGTTAAGCAGTTGTGGTCGATGAAAAAGGTAGCAGTAGTACCAATAATTGTCGGAGCCCTAGGAACAGTGAGCAAAAATCTCGAGAAGTACGTGGAACACATAAGGACTGCAATAAGGGTGGAGCACTTGCAGAAAACAGTGCTGATTGGAACCGCTCGAATACTCCGGTAGGTGCTCGAAAAATTAGAAGCTGTTACCTTAGTTCACCGGTAGTGAACAGGTGGCACTGTAATACATCTCCAGCGTTAGAAGCTGTGCAAAGGTAACAATAATAACGATTTCAAATTTTGGCACAAGGGCAGCAATTTTGTAAATCGATTACATCAACCCCAGTGCTCAACTGATACTTATTTTATCGACCCCAAAAGGATGAAAACCAAAGTGGACCTTGGCAGAATTTGAACTCAGAACGTATAGACGGACGAAATTCCGCTAAACATTTTGTCCGCGTGCTAACGTTTCTGCCAGCTCGCCGCCTTAATAATGATAATAACAACATTGTCATTATTATTATTATTATTATTATTATTATTATTATTATTAATAATAATAATAATAATAATAATAATAAATGCCCTGATGCAGTACAAGGCAGTGGCTCTCATGGCTTCTGATCTTAACTGATTGAAAGTGTTATCATGTACAAGTTTTTGCTTTGGTATAAAAGATGAACTACAGCAAATATTCTGCTCAATACCACAGACATGTTTGTCAGTTGCTTGACCTTAACCAGTTGAGCATGTCCCTTGGTGGCTGACGATATGCGCATCTCTGATCACGAGCAGAAGTAGTGGGGGAGCATCATAGCCATGTGTTGAGAGGAATTCTTTGGGGTTTGAATAATTCACCTTTGGAAACATTGGCGTTTCGTTCATCATTCTTAAACAACCCTTATTCAGGGACCTTTTGAGCGGGATGGGCTACTCAACATGAAGAAAATTCTAACTGGGCCTCACCTGCAAGGTCATCTGCTGTTAATCTTGATATGAAATCACCATATCACTCACATATGGTTGTGATGCATGTGCCTGGTGTACCCTTATCAGACAGGTAGTCATGATGGGTATACTGGGCTTCGTATATTTGTACCCCAATGTCACTTTGATGGCATGCACTACTCTCTCACTCAATAATGATAATAATAATAATAATAATAATAATGATAATAATAATAATAATAATAATAATAATAATAATAATAATAATAATAATAATAATAATAAAAATAATAATAATAATAATAGACTTGTCCGTCGAAGACGATGTATGAGCGTTCGGCTTTTGCCGAACGACCTGCACAAATGTTTTGTTTATAGTGGTCAAACGCTCGTGCCGCATATCAGCTCTTCTCTCCATCAAATTGACGTTGTCTGAACAGGTGCACAGTGCGCCACGCGTCAGATGTTGAAGTGATTGCAGAGCGATACGAGATGAATTGTTTTACTCCAGTATACAACACATTACCCGGACTAGGAATTGAAATCACGATCTAGCGATCGTGGGTGCAACACCCGAACCGTCAGGCCATGCGTCCTTAGAAGAAGAAGAAGAAGAAGAAGAAGAAGAAGAAGAAGAAGAAGAAGAAGAAGAAGAAGAAGAAGAAGAAGAAGAAGAAGAAGAAAAAGAAGAAGAAGAAGAAGAAGAAGAAGAAGAAGAAGAAGAAGAAGAAGAAGAAGAAGAAGAAGAAGAAGAAGAAGAAGAAGAAGAAGAAGAAGAAGAAGAAGAAGTTAAGCAGAATTGAAGGATGAAATGCGATGTATAATAAAACACAGATTGACTGTCTATTGAACTGTGCAATATTTCGACAGAACGCCTGTCTTTTTCAGATTCAAAATAGAAATGAAGAATACATATAAATACCGTCCAAAATTTCGACATTCTGCGTTACATCACACATATAAAAAAGAATCATCAAAATATTCAGGATCCTACACTAAATATCTTAATTCGATTGAGAAATATTTGTAACCCTGTTAGAGACACACATTTCTGTCTTCTTCTTCGCTCAATTGTCTCCTTCCTCTTTGACCAGTTGCCCAATTGTAACACTAGAGATATTTTTTACATATTTCTCAATTCAGTCGAAAATTAAGAAACAAATATATTCACAAAACGATGTATATTTTCATTTAGAGTCTCTTTTATTTGGACCTCTTTGTTTTTTTACTCTTTTTACTTGTTTCAGTCATTTAACTGCGGCCATGCTGGAGCACCGCCTTTAGTCGAGCAAATCTACCCCGGGACTTATTCTTTGGAAGCCTAGTACTTATTCTATCGTTATCTTTTGCCGAATCGCTAAGTTACGGGGACGTAAACACACCAGCATCGGTTGTCAAGCGATGTTCGGGGGACACAGACACACAAACAAACATATATATATACACATATATACGACGGGCTTCTTTCAGTTTCCGTCTACCAAATCCACTCACAAGGCTTTGGTCGGCCCGAGGCAATAGTAGAAGACACTTGCCCAAGGTGCCACGCAGTGGGACTGAACCCAGAACCATGTGGTTGGTAAGCAAGCTACTTACCACACAGCCACTCCTACGCCTGTATATTTTTGGATTAAATAGTGAAGGAAATAACTTTAAATCCTCCGTTTTCTTTAATATTCGAGAATTAAACTTTGGATCTATTTAAAAACGGGGGCCACATTTTTCATTAATGTTTTACGTAGTGTTTTTGGTACCGAAAGACTTTCAAACTTCGTATACTTATCTATTTTGTGTTATAGAACAGAAAAATATTTTTGTATTCGAATTTATTTCATGTAAAAAATTGTCTTATTTCGATAATTTCAACCAATCACTGACAAGTATTCAGTTGTTTATATTTACTCTTTTGGCTGATTAAGCGGTGTAAAGCGTATTTAATCTCCATACCTTCGTTTTATTTGCTTTTTTCATTTTAAATTTGCTTTAACCCTAACCCTACGGTTAGGGTTAGGG
>NC_142944.1:45656825-45661825 GCF_046866305.1 Octopus bimaculoides | reverse complement strand
TCTTTGATTGTGTCGAGAACGATGAAAACTTTTCATAGGTTTTTGAGTAGGTATCGTCAAGCCTTTGGCAAGATTTAATACAGATTTTCTGCTCAACTTTCTCTGTCATGGTCAATGAGACGATCACACGTTACACACCTTCCTTCCAAGTACTGCTGTAAACAACGGAAGTGAGCTAGAACGTTAAAATTTAGTGCGCATGCACAACAGAGTTCAAGGTCAATATGTGTCAAGCGGTCTCACTCTCCATGCTTTAGCTTCGTTACTATAGCAACAGTTCGTATATGATCAGACCACGTACACAAGGAATGCTGGTCGAACATGCCCATCAAAACATCTGTAAACATAGCAGGCCGGTTTTTATTGTTTGAGACAAACGAGAAAGAGTATGTACTGTCATAGTGGTTATCTGTTCTACTGATGTGAATATTTCTTAAAAATCAAAGAGAAAGGTATCTGTTTGGAATTTTACATGAAAATGGTGGTTTATATGCTATGATGTAGTCTATGAGTACATCAATAAAATTTTGAATGCCATTTATGTTCTTTTTATATATGTGGTACACCGGCCTTACTGCAGCTTTGAAGATGAAACAATTTGAAGATTTAAAAATAAATATATAAAAACATATATATATATATATAAAAACATATATATATATATATATATATATATATATATATAAAATATACAAGAATAAGGGCAGAGAATCGTCAATTAATAATAGAATTAACAATTAACAATTCTGCCAAGTAGTTCAGTATGAAAAAACCTTTATCGGTAAAACTATTTATCATTATAAATATACAGGGATTAGCAATTGAGTTGCTTCTCCAACATACTGAAAATTTAGAAATAGCAGTCAAAGAACTACTGATTCCAAACTACAAATTTTTCTCTAAAGTGGATGGCGATATTTATGGCACACATAGAACAAAAACCGGAGGGAAAAGCGTAAACAAACCAAGCCTTTAGTTAATTGGATACGAATCGTTTCATGGTTAAGTGAATGGAAATTTCACTATTCCAATCTTCAGCCTCAATATTCTGATAAATTTGAAAGTGTCTCTAAAAAAATTCACGGTAATTTTTGGCCATGCGACACCAAAAATCAACGATAAGAAAGGCACTTACGAATTATATATATATATAAACATATATATATATATATATATATATATATATATATATATATATATATATATATATATATATATATATATATATATATATATATATATATATATATATATATATATATATATATATATATATATATATACATATATATATATATATATATATAAGAGAGAGAGAGAGAGAATTGTGAAATGTAACGTGTCTGGAATGGCACAGCAATGCAGAGTGAACTATAAAAACTGCTATAAATAATATAATTATTCATAGTCTAATATTTCGGAATATAAAAATTCCATCTTCAGAAATTATAAGGAAATAATGGAGTCACTGTAATTCCATTATTTCCTAGCAAACTAGCAAATTCTGAAGAAGGAATTTTTATATTCCGAAATATTAGATTATGATTAATTAAATTATTTATAACAATTATTATAGTTCATCTGTATTATTGTGCCATTCCAGACACGTTACATTTCACACACACATACACATACACACACACATATACATACATATATATACATATATATATATATATATATATATATATATATATATATATATATATATATATATATATATATATATATGTATGTATATATATATGCATATATATAGGGCTTTCCTATAAGTAGGTTATCTCCCTTGGCTAGGCGGCGCTCCATGTAGATAATTAAACTTCCGGAGGCTAACCCACGTCATTGTTATTGTTTTACGTCTTATCATGGATATAAAGTAGCTTGATGATTCAGCTATCGAAGTACTTACTGTGCCTGAGTTAAAGAAATATTTAAGATTATATGGACAGTATGTTACTGGAAGAAAGGCGGACTTGACTGAAAGGTTGAAAGGGATAAAAATTCTGTCGATGAAGAATGTCAACAAAGTAAATTCATCGGACGATAAGTCTGAAGTATACTTCAGACAGGAATAAGCAGAAGCTTATATCTCCTCTCGGTGAAGTATTGCCTGATCTAAAGATCTTTGTAAGTTGCCGAATTTCACAGATAATGACATAATTACCTCGTGCTACGGATGAAATCAAAGCAACAGTTAAGGAGTGGCATATTTTACCACGACAGACACGTACACAGCATCGAATACCACGATGTGAGTGAAAGCTGCTCTCACTGTATTGTCCGGTGTCTGGTAAACCAAAAAAAGAATCCTGACCACAGAGTGTGGATAATTATGTCAAAGGTCACTGGCAATGTGCATTCAGCTGATTGCAACTGTTAAAGCAAGTCACTGAGCATGCGTACATGTCATACGGGAGAGTTCCAATCAGGGGTGGATAACACCTTATAGGAAAGCCCTATACATATGTATATATATATATGTTTATAGATATGTATGTATATATATGTATATATATACATATGTATATATATATATATATAAATATATATATATATATATATATATATATATATATATATATATATATATATATATATATATATATATATATATATATATATATATATATAAAGTTGTAGTATATTGTCAACTTAATGTGACAATCCCAATAAGGGAATACACTACTGCTGTTTAGCCCTAGGAAGCTGGAGCGCTTCCTGTCGGCCTTGACACAAATTACTGTGTCCTTAAGTTTGTGAAGGGGAGACAAGCTCCCCCACCCAGCCTAGCCAGCATTCAGGGACATGTTTCTGAGTCTTTGCTCGTCATCAGCCTGAAGTAGCTTGCCAGTAAAGACTCAGAAACATGTCCCTGAATGCTGGCTAGGCTGGGTGGGGGAGCTTGTCTCCCCTTCACAAACTTAAGGACACAGTAATTGTGTCAAGGCCGACAGGAAGCGGTCCAGCTTCCTAGGGCTAAACAGCAGTAGTGTATTCCCTGATTGGGATTGTCACATTAAGTTGACAATATACTACAACTTTGTCGCTCCACTACTGCTTAAATCTCTCTGAGAGATTTAGAAATATTATATTTCTAATTTTGCTGATCAGTGAATGAACTTCACTATGATTTACATAAGTTTGTGAAGGAGAGACAGGCCCCTCTATCCAGCTGGCAAGCTACTTCAGGGTGGGGAAAGTTTCCGGTAAAGGTGGGGCATTGGTCCATTTAGACCAAAGTAAGGCCTTCGATAGGGTTGATCATCGGTACCTGGCGGCAGTCCTTGAGGCGGCTGGGCTAGGCCCGGATTTCCGCGGTTGGATCAAGGCCATTTATGGTGGCATCAAATCCACGGTTCAGGTGAACGGTTACCTGTCGGAGCCGTTTGAGATCAGGCGTTCAGTCCGTCAAGGGTGCCCCCTGTCTCCGCTTCTGTATGTTCTGTCTCTCGAGCCATTGCTGCGGAGGTTGGAGAAGTTGGGAAGCACCACTAATGAAATCGGATGTGGTAAAGGCGTTTCGGCGTATGCGGATGACGTCACCATCACCGTATCCAAGATGACTCAGCTACCTCGCGTAGCAGAGGCAATCAGAAGATACGAGACGGTGGCAGGGGCAAAAGTTAACATGGACAAGTCTGTAGGTTTGCGGCTCGGCACCTGGAGCAGCAAGCCGATAACGTCCAGTGTTGTTGGACACTGGACGGATGGCCCTGTTAAGTTGCTCGGAGTTTGGTTTGGTCCGGACTCCCAGACGGAGAAAAATTGGAGCGAGGTGACGAACAGGGTAGAAGCGCTATCCCGGACTTGGTCTGGAAGGGCGCTGTCCCTGAAAGGAAGGGTGGAGGTGGTGCAGACGTTTATTGCGTCAGTTATCACCTACCGCCTCACCGTCGTCCCCTGCCCTGATTTGTGGCTAAACAAGCTGGTTCGGATTCTCTTCCGCTTTTTGTGGAGGGGAAAGCCGCTTGTGAGGCGCTCCGTGTGCTGTCAGGAACCGTTAAAGGGTGGCCTAGGGATGCCGTGGTTGTTGATGTGCAAATATGCACTGAGACTAAGGCATCTCTGGTCTTACCTGGATGGTGGTCAGGTGTGGAATTTGCTCGCCGAGGAATTCTTTCCACGACCAGCCTCTCTAGAGGGATTTAAACCCGGTTTAATTAAAAGACAGAAATCGACTGAATGGCAAAAGGAATGCCGGCAGGCACTTGAGCTAATCCACAAGGCGGGTAAGGCCGGCAGCGAGAATACCACCTCTGCGTTTTACAAAGGGTTGGTAGAGTTTAAAAGTGACGACGTGCTAGGAGAGACACTGGGGCTCGATGAGAACCAGCTATCCAACCTGTTTCGGAACACTTTCAGGGCGGGGTATTTGGATAATTACCAAAGATCCCTGAATTGGCAGTGTTTCAGGAATGCTTTACCTGTCCACGAGAAATTGTCCAGGCACGGGATTTCAGTGCCACCCGAATGTCCAAGATGCGGGCAGGAGAAGGAAACCATCCTGCACGCTCTTGTTCAGTGCACCCATCTTTCGGAGATGACAATTTACGTCGAACACGTGCTGTCGCACCTAGGAAGAGTACAGCTATCGGCTGAGTCTGTGATTAAGAATGCACCGCCCACCGGACTACCTAAGGAAGGTGAGGCTTGTTTTCTATGTACAGTCGCAGTTATGAAAGAGTGTGCATGGAGAACTCGAATGCAAGGTATGAAGACAAGAACCTTCATCTCCGGCCCTGGAATGCTATACTATTTCAGGTACCACCTGAAAAGCAAGATAGGGCTGGAGAGAAGACACCTGTCTAGAAGAGTATATGAGGAAAGATGGAAGGAAGTAGGAAGGAAGTTGCGAGTGAGCGGCCCTACTTAAAACTTTCCTGAAAAAATACAAAGGTGTAGACTGGTGTACCCTGGAATTAGGTGTAAACCATTGAAAATATTCAAAGTTTTGTAGAAAAATTTTTAAATATATATCTTTTTAAACATATTTTTTTTTT
>NC_142944.1:45639325-45651825 GCF_046866305.1 Octopus bimaculoides | reverse complement strand
AAAACGGAATCAATTGATACTAGGATGTTTATGTTCCTATTTGTATTTTGCAAGTGGGAGAACTGTTTCGAAGAAATATATTTGCTATAATCTCAGTGCGTGTTTACATATAGTGGAGATGCATGGTTTTGGAGGATTTTAACTGCACTTTCAAGCAAACATGCATATTGTACCCTGACTTTTATTATATATATATATATATATATATATATATATATATATATATATATATATATATATATATATATATATACATGTGTATCGGCCTTTGCCTTTCCCTTGGATAACACTGGTGGTGTGGAGAGGGGAGGCCGATATGCATGGGTGACTACTGGTCTTCCATAAACAACCTTGCCCGGACTTGTGTCTGGGAGGGTAACTTTCTAGGTACAATTCCATGGTCAGTCATGACCGAAGAAGGTCTCTGCAACAATATACATACATATATATATATATATATATATATATATATATATATATATATATATATATATATATATATATATTCGAGTAAAAATAAATACAAAAAAGGTGGTTTTTTTGTATGATTGTGTATAGAGGAATATATTATTTTGTTTAAAAGAGTTTCAACACTGTCTGTTTTTTATGTTTTATTTATATTCCTGCAGAACCAATGTGGGGTATAGAATATGGAATATACGATATATAATATAATATACAATATATAATATAAAATAAAATAAAATAAAAAATGGATGGCGCCATGAAAGAAAGTATTCGGCCATGACGAAGGGAAATAGCCCTGAAACTCGAGTCGCCTTTATATATTTATATTTATATATTTGATCCTTTATATTGAACACTCAATATTTCATCTACATTCAATACTTTCTTTCATGGTGCCATCCATTTTTATTTTATATTGTATATTGTATATCATATTATATATTGTATATTCCATATTCTATACCCCACATTGGTTCTGCAGGAATATAAATAAAACATAAAAAACAGACAGTGTTGGAACTCTTTTAAACAAAATAATATATATATATATATATATATATATATATATATGAATGCATGTATTTATGCACATGCATGTACATGTATATATATATATGTGTGTGTGTGTGTGTGTATAAGTAGGCGCAGGCTTGGCTGTGTGATAAGGAATTTGCTTCCCAACTACATGATTCTGGTTTCAGTCCCTCTACACGGCACCTTAGGTAAATGTCTTCTGCTATAGCTTTAAGCTGACCAACGACCTGTGAGTGGATTTGAGAGACGAAAACTAAAAGAAGCCCTTCATATATAAATGTGCGCGCGCGCGTGCGCGTGTGTGTGATATGGTGGCCATCTGTTCCTTGCAGGGCTAGACGACTTTTTGTACCAATAATTTCTCTGCAAGTCAGGAGACTGCGCTAAGGTCTACGCTTTGATTTGGTATGGTTATCGTTACGACGATAACCACTTTATGGAATGTACTAAGCGCTTTTTACGTGGCACCACCACCGGCGGGGTCACCAAGTATTTTGCAAGACAAAGACCCCCACGACTGGAAGGGAAAGTAGATTTAGTGAAGTAGCTTCAAGCCAATTGATGATAACTTGTAGTAAAGGCAATACACGGCTACCTCAGATGGAGAAGGAGAGAGGGAGAGAGAAGAGAGAGACAGGATAAAGAGAGGAGCAAGGGAAGAAAATGAGGTGATTGTAAAGATGTGACGGGGATGCACCCAAGTTACAAGGAGGTGTATATAACTGAAGTGGAACTAGGAACAGAATTGGTTGACTGGATGGGTAAGTTTATGAGACTATGAAAGGAGAGTGCGTGGTGGATGGTGTTAGGAGGGGTATGTTGTGGGGGAAGAGATTCAATAGAGACACATTGTGTGCAGGTAGGTGTACAGGTAGGTTCGCGGCGGTGTGAAGAGAGAGTGGGAGGTGGAGGGGTGGAGAATACAGCAATGATGAACCCGTGTGGGACGATGGGGTAGTTGTTAGAAAGATGGATTGCGACAGACAGGCTTGTCAGGGACAGATTCTATTAACTTAAATGATATATCTTTAAGACCTTGATTTTACATTGCTTTATGGGTCTTCCCAAGTACAGCAAATCGTCCATCATCTCGGTCCTTTGTCACCTCCTCCGTGAGGCGCAACATCTGGAGCACATTTTCCCCCACTTCGTCCCACGTCTACCTAGGTCTACCTTTTCCACGGGTTCCTTCCCCACTTGAAGATTGGCTTTTCTTTATGCAGCTGTCTGCATCTTTATGCATCACATGACCATGCCAACGTAGTCTTCTCTCTTGCGCACTACATATGATGGTTCTATTACACAATTTTTCTCTCAAAACATTAACACATCGTTGTACATGCACACTGACATTGCACATCCATCGGAGCATGCTGACTTCACTTCTTTCAAGTTTTCGCATGTCATCTGCAGTCACAGCCCACGTTCCACCATCTTGTAGTACTGCTGTTCATACACAGGCATCGTGCAATCAGCTTTTCAGTCTAATAAAAGCCTTTTATTACCAACAAACGTATAGCTCTATGAACTTCTTATTTTAATTTTTCTTTTTTTTTTTTTTCTTTTTTTCTTTTGTTTTTCGTTTAAAAGAATATAAAGTCGATCGACTGATTTGAATATTGGCTTCACATTTTGGCACAAGGCAGCAATTTCGAGGGAGAGGCAAGTCGACTGCATCGACCCCAGTACTTAACTGGTACTTATTTTATCGACCCCGAAAAAATATAAAGGCAAAGTCAGCCCCGGCAGCATTTGAACACAGAACGTAACAATTCTGGCAAATCAGTTCCTTGACTGAACTGAATATTGAAATTTACAAATCGAATCCCATTTCTAGAAATCGAAACCTGATGGCCAATTATGTTTTCTTGAAGTTTGCATATCACTCAACGATTCTTTCTTATCTAAGGCAGGTTTCAAAACTTCTGCCTTATTTGTTCGTTTATCAGAATTAGTTCTTTGAACAGCTGACCTAACTTAACCAAACTGTGTGAATCTGGAGTAACTTTAGAAACGCAATGCTCAAGAGACAATGTGAAGATATGTTATTTATATATATATTACTTTTAACAAAGTTGCTTATCAATGCTCAAAAAATAACATACTTTTGTCTCCACCCTAGAATGTCTAATTAGTGGGAATAACAGCACATAGAATAGTAAATAACAAAAATGAGAACGAACATAATAATGAATAACAGAAGCATAATGTATAACTAAAAATAATATAGAAAAAAACTAATATGTCACTAGGAAAATCACTATAACGAAAACTTGTGCATAAATATATAAGTGAAAATAATATATGAATGAAATACGTAAAAGAGAACATGTAAAAAAAATTATGATAAAACAACTATATAAATGAATAGTACATTATAATATGCAAATAAAAATAACTGATAGCAAAAATTAACGTGTAACCAAACAGTAACAGAAACATTATATAAATGTGTTTAATATATAACAAGAAATATAACTACAGTATATAAGAAAATAATTTGAAATACAAAATACATAAACATTACATAACACAAAATATAAAGTATCTAAATAAAGATAATATATAACAAAAGATATAATTAAACATAGTAACAAACACATAGAAGTGCGCACGCACTAACAAATGCACACACACACACACACACACACACACACGCATGTGTGTATGTTCTTTTCTGTTTTTAAGTATATATGCGTGTGAGTGTGTGTATGTGTGAGTAAGTATTATGTATGCGTGTATAAGTATGAATGTATGTATACACGCGAGCACGCATATATATATATATATATATATATATATATATATATATATATATACTCTTCGAAACGCCTGTGTTAGAATGGGGGTAGCTGATGAAGGAAAGTGTTCTCTATGTGGCCTGTGTGTTTTCTGTACTCTGGTTATTATTATTTTCTTGTCTACGTTTTGTTTGCAATGTCCTGTACCCAGATATGCACCTATATATACAGGTAGACGTAGGTATGCACATACCTGTACGTATATATGCATACACTCATTTATTATTTGTTTTATATATATATATATATACTTAGAAGGTCGTTTGTTATGGCGGGTCATAAAGTAACCATCGATTTCGCACCTATAAATCGCTTAGCTGTATAGACAACTCGTCAGACTCAAAGAGAGCGCGTTATAGGTGCGAAACCAATGGTCGGTCACTCACACAAACCATAACAAACAACCGTTTAAATATTCATTCCAAATTTTAGCACAAGGTCAGCAAGTTCGGGGGAAGTGGGTAAGTCGATTACAGTGACCGCAATGCTTAAGTGGTACTCAAATTATCGACCCCGAAAAGATTAAAAGCAAAGTCGAATCCGACAGAATTTGACCTCGGAACGTAAACGTGGATGAAATATTGCTAAACATTTTGGTCGGCGTGCTCACGATTCTGCCTCTAATGTTTCAGAGTCTACTTCTAATTCGGATACATGAACTATTGGCCCATGTAGACATAAAAGAAAAAACGAGATGACACCCAATATATCTACATATATATACATGAAAGAAAAAAAGAGATGGTACCGTATATATATATATATATATATATATATATGTGTGTGTGTGTGTGTGTGTGTGTGTGTGTGTGTGTGTGTGTGTGTGTGTGTGTGTGTGTGTGTGTGTGTGTGTGTGTGTGTGTGTGTGTGTGTGAGGAAGAAGCTGCCTCACACAGCTCTGTCAGCACTATGACTAGGTTTTGAAACAGCTGCTTGACCATTCAGATGTCAGTGTGATATGCCTAGACTTTGCAAAGGTAAACCATGTCATGATATGTCATAAGCTACGAGACTTTGGCATCGCTGGTAAACTGGGAGAGTGGCTGCATGACTTACTTAAAAACAGAAGTTAGGTAGTTGCAGCCAATGGCGCCCTTTCTGAGGAAACTGAAATCGTAAGTGGTGTCCCCCAGGGGACTGTTCTAGAGCTATTACTGTTCATAATAGCCCTCTTAGACATGCTCATAGTCACTCGGACAGCCACTGTCACTAGCTATGCCGATGACACAAAATTATCACAGGCAGTAAAACACCCAGAGGATGTTACTAGCTTGCAGCAGGACCTGAACTCAGTATACAAGTGGGCCGAAATAAACAACATGCAGTTTAATGCTGGAAAATTTCAAGTTCTGCAATATAAACTCAGTACAGATACAGTACAATGTACATTTATAGGACCCGAAGGCATTACACTCCCAGAGTCACAGGCAGTGAAAGACTTGGGGATCAGTATGTGCAACGATGCATCATTTCATATGCAATTATACATCAAATGTAACGACAGCTGGGGAAAATGCGCATATAGGAGTGGTGATGCGAAACACCCAGACTGAGGAAGTCAGAAAGACCATGGTGTTGCTCCATCATGACCACAGTCCTATGGCTGAAACGAGTAAAATAGTAAAAGAGAGACTAAATATACACACACACACACACACACACACACACACACACACATATATATATATATATATATATATATATATATATATATATATAAATTTAGTGAATGAAGTAAAACGCATATGTTAATTGCTATATATATATATATATATATATATATATATATATATATATATATATATATATATATATATATATATATATATATATATATATATATATATATATATATATATATATATATATATATATATATATATATATATATATATATATATATATATATATATATATATATATATATATATATATATATATATATATAAGGGCGCAGGCGTGGTTGTGTGGTAAGACGCTTGCTTCCCATCCACATGGTTCCGGGTTCAGTGCCACTGCGTGGCACCTTGGACAAGTCTCTTCTATTATAGCCTCGAGCCGACCAAAGCCTTGTGAGTGGATTTGGTAGACGGAAACTAAAAGAAGCCCGTCGCGTGTGTATATATATGTATGTGTGTGTCTGTGTTTGTACTCCCACCATCACTTGACAACCGATGCTAGTGTGTTTACGTCCACGTAATGTAGCGGTTCGGCCAAATACACCGATAGAATAAGTACTAGGCTTACAAAGAATAAGTCCTGAGGTCGATTTGTTCGACTAAATGCGGTGCTCCAGCATGGCCGCAGTCAAATGACTGAAACAAATAAAAGAATATATATTAGATAGATAGATAGATAGATAGAGTGTTGTTGTTGTTGTTGTTGGCACTCTGTCGCTTACGACGTCGAAGGTTCCAGTTGATCTGATCAACAGAACAGCCTGCTCGTGAAATTAACGTGCAAGTAGCTGAGCACTCCACAGACACGTCTACCCTTAACGTAGTTCTCAGGGAGATTCAGTGTGACACAGTGTGATACAGTGTGACAAGGCTGACCCTTTGAAATACAGGCACAACAGAAACAGGAAGTAAGAGTGAGAGAAAGTTGTGGTGAAAGAGTACAGCAGGGTTCGCCACCATCCCCTGCCGGAGCCTCGTGGGGCTTTAGGTGTTTTCGCTCAATAAACACTCACAACGCCCGGTCTTGGTATCCAAACCGCAATCCTATGACCGCGAGTCCACTGCCCTAACCACTGGACCATTGCGCCTACACACACACACACACACACACACACACACACACACATATTGCGCCTCTATTTTTATTATTATTACTACTCTATATTTATCTAACACTGTGTTTTGAACCCCACCTGTATTGAGTTCTACACCAAGATGTTACTTTCGCTATGCCCTAGCGAAATATTGATGTGTGTGTGTGTGTGTGTGTCTGTGCCTGTGTCTGAAGATGTATAGAATATAAATACATAAATACAAAGAATGAAAATTGTTTTCCGCCCTTTTTTTTCAAAAATGACGAGCAAGATGATGTTAAAAGCAAGATGATGTTAAAAGCAAGATGATGTTAAAAGTGATTCTATCAGAAACATTTCGGTCAAATCAAAATTGTAACGAACGAAAAAGAAAAGAAAAAAATGTCCCATTACACGATGTCAATGAACTTTGTTTATTCATTATTTTTTTATCAATATTTTGCTGGGGGGGGGGGGGGAGAAAAGGAGAACAGAAGAGAACAAACAACTCAAAACAATATTTAAAAAAAAAAAAAAGCATTTAATTGTCAAACTTCACTGCTCCCTAAAAGAATACACGCAGAAAGGGTAAGATGTTTGTAGGGCTGATAAAAAAGGATATTCAATTTCCCTGTATCGGTCATCCAACAACATCTGAACGTGTGTGTGTGTGTTTGTGTGTCTGTCTGTTATACGCCTTACTAATAAACGTCTAATGTCTATCTATCGTCAAAGTGTCCCGCCTTAAAATTTTTTTTATCGTTAACGTCACTCCTCTTTCGACTCGTCTGTTCCCAAAAACTGCTAACAAACCTGTTAACACGTCCACTGATAAGTTTTTGACCTCTCTCTCTCTCTCTCTCTCTCTCTCTCTCTCTCTCACCCTTTCCCTCTCTCTCTCTCAGAATTCCTTACCCATTTTTTAACTCGTATTCGAAGGATAAATAAGATGAACATCAACCCATCCTATCTGCCCTTTCTGGAGGAGAATATACAAAGCCCTTTTATATTTATGTACTTTATTTTTAACACCTCATGTTTCTTTTACTGCTGTTATTGTCGTTTTGTAGTTCGACTTTTTCCATGTTCAAACCGAGGCCAGTTCTGGAGAAACAAACCTATTTTTTGTCTTTTACTTGTTTCAGTCATTAAGTTGCGACCATGCTGGGGCACCGCTTTGAAGAGTTTTTAGTCAAATGAATCAACTCCAGTACTTTTTTTCTTAAGCCTGGGACTTATTCTATTGATGTATTTTGCTGAACCGCTAAGTTACGGGGACGTAAATACGCCAACACTGGTCGTCAGGTGGTGGTGGGCGACAAACATAAACACACACACACACACACACACACATATATTGTATGTGTAAAGTAACAGTTAAAAGATCATTGGTTTCATATCTAGCGTGAACTAGACATATCTTCAGTTTCTTTAAACAATAACTGTTCTCTGCAAAGAATTTTCGTTTTTTAAACACAAGAACACCGGTGACAGTTCAAGAAATATTCCTCTTTAAAAAATATGGCCGGGCTAGTTGTCTTCTTTCGTTTGATAGCCAGGTTTTCCAATTTTGAAGTAAAAATATCCTAAAATGTGGACATCTCGGCTTCCACCCTGATATTCAGGTAGCCTCCTGGCTCATGTAAGTTCATAAGGATTATATATTTTTCTGCCATACGCAATCTACAAAGTCTAGTTCCGTTGCGATAGGGTCCACAAAGATCGTCCTTTAGGCGCCATACGTATGCTGCGAGTGTTGTTGTGTTTCGTCTCTCCGGGACCCTGAAAGAAGATTTAAGGTGGTTCAGGCGAATTTTAAATTTGGATCACAAGATCCGACATAAATTTTGGTGTGTCCCTGTGTTGGCATTGATGTTACCGATATTTGTGCTGCTTCTGTTGACGCTACATTTGCTTGGTACACTGTAGCCTCGGTGTTACATCGGCCGTCCACAGGGCATTCATTTCTAATCCTGCATTAACAACCTGCCTCTGTCTGTGGTTTAGGGGTGCTAAGTAATCTTTTCTTAACATTGGGTACACAACTGAAAGAGATCCTTAAATTATGTCTGTTAAAGATTTTTCTATATTTGTGAGATCGCGTGAAATGCTTATCAACCAACCTAAGAAAAACCTTACCTACGCATGTCCGGACGTTTAGGGAGAAGTGGGGAGCGAACCATAACGTCTTGCGGTGGCGTTTCCTTTTATGGTTATTCGATCCTGGTGTATATACTATATGGTCCTTGAACCCGCTGGCTGCGAGCGCCTCATTGTAGATAAGATCGAAATCCGTTTACTGATACCTTTTATTAGGTTTTTGTACACTATGGGTGGGTGGCAGGAGGCTGTGTTAATGTATGATGACCTATCATTCGGTTTGCGGTATGGTCTGTAGGTGCCACTGTCTAGATCAAGCGTGTCATCCAACAAGTTCACCACGGTGAGGTTAGTCTCTATGGTGATTTTAAGGCCAAGGTTGTTGAAGGTAAAGTATGATGTCTTTTCGAAGCCTATCTAAAGTATGGCCGTGAGCGCCTCTGGAGATGGTTAAGGCATCAAAGCCGAAGTGGACAGAGGGGAATTTATTACCCAGGGTGTCCAGAATGTAAAACCCTGTAAGGTTGCAAATATCAGCGCTGTCGTATGCCTCCATCGCAACATCGAAGGATTCCGAGTTCAATTCCGGGCAGTGACCTGAATAATAATAATACTAATAATAATAACAATAATAATAATAATAATATCTCCCAAAAATCAAAATAGACAATAAAACAACATCAATAATAAACAGCATAAACCTGGCAGTCACGGAACTAACAACCACAGAAACAACAGGCAAGATCACTGAGCTAAATGACATGATATATGCGGCAGCCACTGCAGCCACAAAAGAAGCAGGATACTCACTCAAACCCATCCGAACAGGAGTTCTACCACCCAAACAGACCTTGTGGATAAATAACATCCAGAACAAAATTAAAAAAAAGAGAAAAGATTTATCGATTCTCAACGAAATTAGTAAACAATCAACACTACTAAGTAACAAGAAGAAAACAAAAATACTGTACAAATACAGCATTACAGAAAAAGACTTACCTGAGGCAAAAGAAAAACTAAAGCAAGACATCCTTGCCAAAGCACAGAGGATCCGCCGGTATGAGAAACGCCAACGTTTCTTTGAACAAAACAAACAGTTCAAATCCAACCCCAAAAAACTCTACCAAGAACTGGGTAAAAATAAAATAGACATTACTTCAGCACCAACAGCAGAAGAACTAGAGAAATTCTGGAAACAAATATGGTCGGTGAAGCAACAACCCCAAAAAAGGACCATTAAAACAACGAACTTAGCACCTGAGCAACTCTGGGCCCCTGTAACAACTGAAGAGGTCACCCAGACACTGCAAAGACTAAGCAACTGGAAAGCACTTGGACACGACAAGATCCCCAATTTCTGGTTAAAACACCTGCCAGCAATGCATAAAAAGCTGGCAGAAAACTTTAACAACATAATAGCAGATCCAGAAACAATGCCTGAATGGCTCACAAAAGGGAAAACCATCTTAATCCCCAAATCCACGGAAACGGAGAAACCACAAAACTATAGACCTATAACCTGTCTCCCTACGATCTACAAAGCCTTTACTGCAATAATATCGCAGAGATTGAGTAAACACCTGGAAAATAACAACCTGTTTCCAGAAGAGCAGAAGGGATGCTGCAAGGGCTCATACGGCTGTAAAGATCAATTATTGATCAATAAAGCCATAACTGAAGACAGCCGCAGAAAGAAGAAAGGCCTCAGTATGGCCTGGGTGGACTACCAAAATGCTTTCGACAGTGTTCCCCAAACGTGGATTCTGGAAACACTAGCCATAAACAAGGTGGCACCAATTATCATAAAATACATAGAGCACTCAATGAACAAATGGCAGACAGTGCTACAGCTCCAAACAAAAGAGGGACTTGTGAAAACGAAAGCCATCCCCATTAGAAGAGGAATATTCCAGGGAGACACGCTCTCTCCACTCCTGTTCTGCCTGGCACTCACACCTTTAACAGAATTGCTAAATAGAACTGGATGCGGTTACAAATGCTATGGAAAAACAGTCAGCCACCTTCTATATATGGATGACCTAAAATTATATGCAAAAAACGACAAAGAGCTAGAAACACTACTACAGACAGTACACGGCTTTACCAAGGAAATAGAAATGAAATTCGGATTAGAAAAATGTGCCAAAGCAACCCTGAAAAGAGGAAAATTAGTTAAAAGTAGCAATATAACACTACATAAAGCCAATGAAATAAGAGAACTAGACGAAAGCCAACCATATAAGTATTTAGGAGTCAATGAACTAGATAGGATACAACATACACAAATGAAAGAAAAAATAAAGAAAGAGTACTATAGACGAGTTAGATCAATACTAAAAACAGAGCTCAATGCTAAAAACAAGATAATGGGTATCAACACTTTAGCCGTCCCAGTTATAAGCTACAGCTACAACATCCTTAACTGGACACTAAACGAACTATGTAAAATAGACAGGAAAACAAGAAAAATAATGACAGGATATAGGATGCACCACCCAAAATCTGACATAGAAAGGCTATATATACAACGCACAGAAGGTGGCAGGGGTCTTATACAGCTAGAAAACTATTATAAAATAACCACCATAGGACTGCAAAAATACCTACTCCAGAAGCAAGGGAAACTAATACAAATAGCCACAAAACACGAGCAAAACAAAAAACTGTTTTCAGTATTTAAGGAAGCTGACAAATACAAACAAGAAATCAATCTACCTAACAAATACGAAGAAGAAGAAGAAGAAACAACAAAAGCTATAAAACAAATGAAATACAAACTAAAACTAGAACAGCAACGGACCATGATAAAACGATGGCAAGAAAAGCCCCTACATGGTAAATACTGGGCTAAACTAAATGCGAAAGAAATAGACAGAGAAAAATCCCAGCAATGGCTGAGAAGCTCAGGACTCAAAGCAGAGACTGAAGGATTTTTAATTGCTGCACAAGACCAAAGCCTCCCCACCAGAAATTACCAAAAACACATAATGAAAAGAAATATAACAAGTAACTGTAGAATATGTGGAGATCGACAAGAAACAATAAATCATATTATCTCTGGCTGCCCAATCCTGGCTAAGAAGGAATATATTCACAGACACGACAGAGCTGGGACCTATATACACTGGAAGCTATGCCAACATTATGGAATAGCAACAGAAAAAAGATGGTATAAACACACGCCAGAAAAGGTCACAGAAAATGAGAAAGCAACCATACTCTGGGATATGCCAATACACACAGATAGAGAAATTAAGGCAAATAGACCAGATATAGTTGTCAAAGATCATGAAGAAAAAAAATGCTTTCTAATTGATGTATCAATACCAGCAGATGACAACGTTTCTCTAAAAGAAATGGAAAAACTTTCAAAATACAAAGACCTGGAAATAGAGATAACTCGAATGTGGAATCTAAAAACAGAAACAATTCCTATCATAGTAGGTGCCTTAGGTATAATAAAAAAAATATTCAGACAAATACATAACAAAAACACCAGGACTTACAAATATATATAACATACAGAAAATTGCACTACTGGGTACTGCACACATTCTACGCAAAACACTTTCAATACAGTAAACATAAGAGCACCACAGCAAACCACAGCACATACCCAAGGCGCACAGAGCTGCGCTCGGTAGTGAAGTGAAAGCACGTTATAAAAATAAAACTACTGAATAATAATAATAATAATATTAATAATAATAATAATAATAATAATAATAATAATAATAATAATAATAATAATAATAATAATAACAATAATAACAACAATATCGAAAATTACCTTAGAAATGAGAATCCAAGTTCGAAATTTCCCCCAAGATACTTGATGAAGGCTG
>NC_142944.1:45631825-45634325 GCF_046866305.1 Octopus bimaculoides | reverse complement strand
TACTAGGCATCCGAAGAATAAGTCCTGGGGTTGATTTTCTCGACTAAAGGCGGTGCTCCAGCATGGCCACAGTCAAATGACTGAAACAAGTAAAACAGTAAAAGAGTATGTGTGTGTGTGTGCGCGCATACATATATATACACACACAGAGTATACTAACAACAAACGACAACTGTGAGTTGCTTCAGTGTGCTATAAACTCAATACTAAATACCTAGCCAATTTTGGCGTACTACGTGTCCACGTACCTAGATTCTAAGGAATCCTGGAAGATATGTGTATATATGCATAGATATATATACATGTGTGTCAGTGTGTATTTTTT
The DNA here is from genome assembly GCF_046866305.1 of Octopus bimaculoides. Classification (NCBI taxonomy): domain Eukaryota; kingdom Metazoa; phylum Mollusca; class Cephalopoda; order Octopoda; family Octopodidae; genus Octopus; species Octopus bimaculoides. The sequence goes on along the minus strand of NC_142944.1, from coordinate 45,634,000 downwards.
AGGTCCTCATAACCTAGCAATTTGGCAAAAAAAGCCAAGTTTTGAACTTGAATAAGTTCAAAACTTAAAACAATAATTACTGAGGTCCCCTTCAAAGCGATGCCTTTGAAACAAGCAAATGTAGAGAGTGGGTACATATAGACAGTTTCTGAAAATTTCCCATCTGTCAAATTTTAATCGCGAGACATTGATCAATTGAAAGCTGCCAGAAAGGTCAAGTGCCCATGACGGCAGGAAACCGGGAGACTGCGATTCGAAATTCTCAACAAAATAGTAGTACCGACGTAATCAATATTCAAAATCTCTTTCCAGCATGGAAATCTGAAGAAAATTTCACTGTTATTTCTAGCAGACCTAGCGACCTCGTAGAAGCTACCCTGCTGGCTTGTCTATTATGATTGATAAGTCAAGAGGTGTTCCCCATTAAACGATACCGTTTCTTATATTTTCCAGATTTTCCAGATTTTCCTGTTCCAGCACCTGACATATGATACCAATTTTATGATGCGCAGACGATCGTATAACGTATTTGTAAATGTGTGAGAGAGTGAGTGAGTGACTCTGTGTGTGTGTGTGTGTGTGTGTGTGTGTGTGTGTGTGTGTGTGTGTACACAGTCGCACTTACACACCACACACGCGCATACATACAACATACATACATGCCATACATATGTGTATATACTTCGTTAGGTATATTTCGTTTTATATATATGTATGTGTGTGTGGTGTCTGTGTGTGTATTATGTATGTATGTGCACTTTATTTTGCGTTTGTTTATTTTATCGTGTAAGTCGACAAATACCAACCCATGTCAGTGAGTGGAGGTGGGGGTGCGCGCGCGTGTGTGTGAAGGATAGGAGAGAGACAGACAGACGGACGGACAGACAGACAGGCAGACAGACAAACAGACTGACAGACAGACAGACATGCAGGTACAAAGAGAAAGAAATAGAGAAATAGTGTCTTTTAAGTGTATGCTTGTGCGCCCCTTTAGTTGCGCACATCGTATAGGTAAATGAGAATACATAAATATATATATATATATATATATATATATATGTATGTGTGTGTGTGTGAGTGTGTGTGTGTGTGTGTGTGTGTGTGTGTGTATGTATGTATATATATATATATACGTCCTGCACACACCAGCATACATATGTATCCATACATATATGTATATATATGTATATTTGTGTGTGTATGTTGCACACAAACACGTACGCACTTACACACACACACACACACACACACACACCCTCTCACACACACACACACATTCACACACACAAGCAAGCAAACTAAATTGATAGGAAATAGTTCGATGTGCACAAATAACAAAATATAGATTAGATATTGAGACGCCAATGGACACGAAAATGTATTTTTAGCAATATTGCTGGAAAAAACACATTTAATCGCGTCATAACCGGAAGTGAATTTATGGGATACTCTTCATTCACTTCCTCTTCTTCTTCGTCTCTTCCTTTTCCTCCATCATCAACTGTGTGATGTATATTATGGGGTATTTGTGCCAAAGTATTTGTTTTTATGTATGTACTTGTATGTATGTACAAGTATGTATACATGTTGCATGTAAGCACGCATGCATGTATGTATATACAAATATGTATGGTTGTATAGATGTACATATGCATTTATATGTGTATGTATGAATGAATATGCATGTATACAAGCATGTGTCCATATCCCTATTAAACCGAAGAAGGCACCGACTATCTAACTCCAGCTCAGAACTATTTACGAGATGTATGCATCTAGACAAATTTTTGGTGTCAAATTAGACCCGACTTCTCATTAGCTTAAATGCGTATCTGACACAAATACCCTACTACCCATGCGTTTTGACATACCCTCGATACCACACGTGAACAAGCTCAATATCAACGCATATAAAGTATATTACGTGACTCTTGATCATTTACACTCGGCATTTGCAATATTCTTCCTCTCTCTGTAAGACATATTGCTAACTAGGTCAAGTCTTAGGTCATGAGTAAAGGGACATAAAGTAGCTTTAAAAAAACCGAAACGTTTCCTTTTTCACCTTACATTCTCACAAATTCTCACTGCATATTGACATAAGCCTGAATGATAACCGAGTCGAACACGTTACACATTATGAAAGCGCTGCCAAATATACATCGTACTTTTCGA
>NC_142944.1:45624325-45629325 GCF_046866305.1 Octopus bimaculoides | reverse complement strand
GTGTGTGTGTGTGTGTGTGTGTGTGTGTGTGTGTGTGTGTGTGTGTGTGTGTGTGTGTGTGTGTGTAGGCGCAATGGCCCAGTGGTTAGGGCAGTGGACTCGCGGTCATAGGATCGCAGTTCGATTCCCAGATCGGGCGTTGTGAGTGTTTATTGATCGAAAACACTTAAAGCTCCACGAGGCTCCTGCAGGGGATGGTGGCGAACCCTGCTGTACTCTTTCCCCACAACTTTCTCTCACTCTTACTTCCTGTTTCTGTTGTGCCTGTAATTCAAAGGGTCAGCCTTGTCACACTGTGTCACACTGAATATCCCCGAGAACTACATTAAGGGTACAAAGTGTCTGTAGAGTAGTCAGCCACTTGCACGTTAATTTCACGAGCAGGCTGTTCCGTTGATCGGATCAACTGGAAACCTCGACGTCGTAAGCGACGGAGTACCAACAACAAATATATATATATAATATATATATATATATATATATATATATATATATATATATATATATATATATATATATATATATATATATATATATATATATATATATTTAAATTATACGTATTTATTTTATCTTAGTTAATAATAATTCGGATAGAATAAATGGGTTAATAGAAACCAGGGTAGCAAAGATCACAAAATAACTGTGGTGTAATTCTTGTTTTTGAGGCAGAAACTCCTTGATATTTTGAGTATTTGAGTATATATAAATTTAAGGAATGGAGTGAACGCATGTTATAACTGCATACTTTATTCCGACATATGTTTCGAAGAATTACAATTTATGCGATCCATAGGAATCGTCGATGTTAAAAATGTAAACTTTTCCTCAGGGAAATGTATGGGGATCATCTTAAACGTAAAACATTATGACCGAGTATCGACGATGGATCGCATAAATTGTAATTCTTCGAAACATATATCGGAATAAAGTATGCAGTTATAACATGCGTTCACTCCATTCCTTAGATTTATATATATATATATATATATATATATATATATATATATATATATATATATATATATATATATATATATATGCATTATATAAATATATGTAACATATGGTATATTATATATGTATTATATATACATGTATGCATTTAAATATATGGTATATATTATATATATATGTATACATATATGTATGTGCGAATTTGTATTATATATATATTACATATAAGTATGCATTTATATATGAATATATATATATATATATATATATATATATATATATATATATATATATATATATATATATATATATATATATAGGTTATGAGCGATAGTGGTGTCAATCAGACCCAGAGGTTTCAGGTAATGCTGAGTAAGTGCTATGGATAGACCGTAGTTAAGTTCCAGGTTTGGTGATTATGCGAATAAGGGGCCCAACGTAGGTCAGACCTATTTATAAACGTTCTATATTATACACAGCCTTGCTTTTTTTAGCTCATTACGAAGAGTAAATCCTTATATGTGTATATATATGTATATATATCTCTGTGTGTATATATGTTATATATTGCATATATATGTATTTATATATGCGTGTATATATATATATATACTATATATACATATACATTATATATATAATATGAATGAATGTGTGTGTGTACACCGCTGGTGTTTATTGTGGCCTTCTCGGACATGACGTCAGTTAGGCAAACAGCCACACTTACTAACTATACCGATGATACAAAAATAGTACAAGTAGTCAAGGAATTTTCCTATTTCAATCTTCTACAGAAACACCCTGTTGTCATATATATACGCTGAAGAATATAAGTAAATTCCAACACCTCCGCTATAGGCTAGCTCGTGCACACATGCCGCAACAGCAGCAGTTTGGACCAACAGGAGCGGCAGTCCTAGAATCAAGTAGGGTGCGTTATCTAGGAATTGATATGAGCACCGACGCCTCGATTCACGTACGTATCATCACGATGGTGGAAATGTGCAGGCGAATGCCCGGATGGATTTTGAGAACCTTCAGACCAACGGACCAGGAAAACTATGCTGATTCTATAGAGGATATTCGTACTCAGCCGTCTGGACTACTGTTCTTATTTCTTTATTGCCCACAAGGGGCTAAACATAGAGGGAACAAACAAGGACAGATGAACGGATTAAGTCGATTACATCGACTCCAGTGCGTAACTGGTACTTAATTTATCGACCCCGAAAGGATGAAAGGCAAAGTCGACCTCGGCGGAATTTGAACTCAGAACGTAGCGGCAGACGAAATACCGCTAAGCATTTCGCCCGGCGTGCTAACGTTTCTGCCAGCTCGCCGCCTTCGTCTGGACAACTGTTCTTAGCTAGGATCATACCACAGTGTCAAATTAATAACAGAACTTGAGGCAGGTCAGCAGTGCTATGTCAGGAAGATTGCATCAGTGGAACAGCTAAGCTACCGGGAGTGACTGAAAGAGCTACAACTCCACTCATTGGAGCGAAGACGGGGGAGGCATGCAGTGATATACGTATTGAAGATCCTGGAGGGGCAGGCACCAAACTTTGATATCAAGAGCTATACCAACCCCCGAACGTCACTGTACTGCTCCAAAGGTCCCGTTTAGAGTGAGGACCATGAACTACTATTTTGAAATTCAAGGACCCAGAGTTATTTAATGCCTTGCCAAAACAGCTGAAGGATATTCATGGAGTAGGGGTAGATGTTTTCAAGAAACAACTTGACCTCCTGCTATCCAAGGTCCCAGACGAACCTATATCATGGCAAGAAACTCAAAAGAGGGCAGCAGTGTCGAACTCTCTCCTTCACCAAAAGCCAGTCACATAAAATTGACCATTGAAAAGGTGATTACATTGATAGTGTGTGTGTGCGTATGTGTGTGTGTGTGTGTGTGTGTGTGTGTGTGTGTGTAGTCAGTAGTTCATATAACGGAAAAAGAAGACATTAGAGCGGTATGTTTTTTTGGAAGGCGGCGAGCTGGCAGAAACGTTAGCTCGCCGGTCGAACTGCTTCGCGGTATAACGGCTCTGTGAATTATTGTGAATTATTGTGAATACTGTTGTGTTAGTTTGTGAAAACTGTCTCGGTGAATAATTGTGATTTATGTGGAATTATTACGGTTGCATTTCACGTGAGCTGCTGCATTTTTCGCAGCTATGGCAAGTGATAGTGTCTCCAGTATGGAGAGCTACGCCAAGGCCACTGCGGTGAGGAAGCCAGTGCCGCTAGAAACCAAGTTAATCAAGTTGGATATGGAGGAGGTGACCAGAAGCAGGAATTTGATAGAAGTTGAGGGAGACTCATACAAATTGTGCCCCCCAAAAGAGACTAAATAAAACAAAATTCTGAGGACAGTTGTGTATCGTACACAGGCTGTCGAAACCTGTAAAATTGAAATGGTGACGGAAGAGAAAATCGAGGAGTGCCTGGGTGAAATTGTCAATGAAGCCACGTACATCAACAGAGGAAGAAAGTTCGGTACGGTAGAGGTGAGATTCGCCACTATAGAAGAGGCAACCAAGCATGCGACCAACATTTTAAGAAGTGAAAAAATAGCATTGCTACCAAGTTATAGAGGAAGAAGAAGTGTGAAAATACGTATTCCCAGAGTTACACCAGAAATTAAACCAGAGTGGTTGGTTGCAACAGTGCTGGCTGCAACCAAGGAGCAGCCGGAATTGAGACCAGTGGCGAAATCAAAAGTGCGCAAATGGTGGGGATTTGGACTCGAAATGTGGCTTTTTGCTACATTCGAGGACATAGAAAGAATTCCTTACCAGATAGAAGTGGAGGATGAGAGAACGTTAAATGTTGTAGTCGAGGGAAAGAAACTAAATTACTACATATGCGGGGAAAGAGGTCATATGAAGACCAAATGCCCCCTATATGAGTTCACACAGCCACAGCAAGAGAAAGCACAAACAGAGGAGGAAAACATTGTAGACCACACTGAGGAAATGAAAGAGATACAAAAGTGTGAAACAGAAAACAAAGGAGAAGAACGAAAATGGAGCTACTAACCCTAAAAAGCGCCGGAAAAACAAGTCAAAGGAACGGTCAACAGAAAACAAAAAAGAGATAGAAAAGCCAGAAACTAATAATGTACAAGAAGAGGAGGAGAGAACGGATAAAGATGTGAAATACAAGGGGGTTTTGATAAAGTACGAGAATTGCGAGCAGATGGAGAGAAAGGTCGAGAGGTTGGAGAAAATAATAAGAGTGAAAATGCCAAAGAAATGTGTTGAGAAATGCATTTTGATACACGAGGAAAACTACTGGGAGTACATAAAAAAACTTGGTGAAAATATAATAACGAAAAGGGTATGGTTGGTGTAGACACCCCCCCCCCCCCCGCTAGAACTGATTATTTGCAGTTGATAAGGACGGAGGTAACAGTTGCTAATGGGAGAAAGGTAACGCGAGTGTTTGAATTTTTTGAGTTACAAAACCGTCAAAATGTTTACATGACGTTGAACGTAAAGTGAAAAACTGGATAAATGTAACCACACGACTTCGGGGATCGAGTGGACATTGCACCTCATTTTTTTCATTCTTGCATATTATCATTTTATTTTAATTACCCCGATTTTATGTTTGCGTTTTGTACTGTCTTTATGTTTTGTGATGTCTTAAAAATTCTTTGTATAGCCCTTTATGGGTAATAAAGAAATCGGTATTTCGTCTGCTGCTACGTTCTGAGTTCAAATTTCGCCGAGGTCGACCTTGCCTTTCATCCTTTCGGGGTCGATAAATGAAGTACCAGTTACGCACTGGGCTCGATGTAATTGACTTAATCCCTTTGTCTGTCCTTGTTTGTCCCCTCTATGTTTAGCAATAAAGAAATAAAAGTTAGAACGCCGGGCGAAATGCTTAGCGGTATCCCGTCTCTGTGAGTTGTACGAGCTTGTTTGTTTGTGCTGCATTTGCAGTGGTTTTTAAGTTGTTGTGCCATTTCTCGGTAGTACTGTGGGGTGGCGAGTGGAAGTCGTATATGTTCGGACTCAGTGAAACAGAATTGTCCT
>NC_142944.1:45604325-45619325 GCF_046866305.1 Octopus bimaculoides | reverse complement strand
GGCATTCGCCATGATAGATCGCTAGCCACTGCACCTTTTTTATTGTCTCCCCCTGTTTATTTCTGTGTTCCTTTCTGTTGAAGAGTGTAAGCTCGAAACGTAAAAGATTTTCTCACTTCCCGAGCGTTAAACTAATACATCTGTTATTTATACACCCGTCTTCGTCTTTTGATTTTTTTGTAAATTCTCACTATATATAAATTTATATATATATATATATATATATATATATATATATATATATATATATATATATATATATAAGTTTATGTATATATTAATATTATCTCAGTTTTAAAAAAATCTTTGACAATGTAAATATGTTAATAGTTACAAGAGGTAGCAAAATTACACTAGAAACCAAGATATCACAGCCGTTTTACAGGTAGAGATACCAAGTTAAAGTGATACATTTTGAGAAGATATGAATAATAATAATAAATGGAGCAAAACGCATATAAATAAAAGTTCCTTTAATTCCTACACATGTTTCAAAATATATGAGAGCCCTTCTACAAAGAAGTAAGAGCTGCTGGAATTCCTCATATATTCATCTTCAGGGAATCAACATATAAAAGCAAGACAAATACGAAATGATGAGGTAACTTACGAGCTAAGATGTTACTTGGCCATGTATGAGGAATTCCAGCAGCTCTTACTTCTATGTAGAAGAGCTCTCATATATTTTGAAACATGTGTAGCAATTAAAGGAACTTTTATTTATATGCGTTTTGCTCCATTTATTATTATTATTCATATATATATATATATATATATATATATATATATATATATATATATATATGAACATATATATATTCATATATATATTTATATATATATATATATATATATACCCCACCTACCCCAACCTCTGCCTACCCACATACCCCAACTCTACCCCCACCCTCAGCTTAACCCACACCTCTCCCGTGCTTTCCCCACTTTCGCGTCCCCCACCTCCTAACACCATCACTCCACACCACACCACGCTACACCATACCACACAGCACATCACATCACAACACACCACCACGCACACACCAGCACTGACCAATTCCCATGATAGATCGCTAAACACTACACACATTCTTTCTCTCCTTGTTTCTTTCTGTGTTCCTTTCTGTGGAAGAGCGTAGGCTCGAAACATTAAAGACTTTTTCAATTCCCGAGCGTTATACTAATACATCTATTTATTTTCTACACCACCTGTCTTCGTCTGTTGTTTTTCTGTGAATTCTCCCTATATATATATATATATATATATATATATATATATATAGGATCGGAGAGCCAAGGAAGCAGTAACTAGAAGCCCCTCTGTGCCAGTGGTCCTACAAAGGAACGGAACCCTCTACCCGTTGGACAACCAGAGAAAAAAAGTTCTCACCACAAGAAAAGGAAGGACGGAACACAAGCACAAAGAAGGAAAGGAAGAAAAAGGAAAAAGCAAAAATGAAACAACCTAAACCGAAACACCAACCCACCAAACATAAAACAGAAAACCCCATGGAGGATCCAATGCCACCAAAAACCCTACAGGAAAGAAGAAATTTGGAAGACACTCAAGAACCAGCAAATTTTACCTGCAAGGCAAATGTTGGCATGGGGAAGACGGCAAAAACTGCCGGTTTGCCCACCCCACATCCCTCCAAAACTACAGGGGCCTTAAGGAGAAAAACTTCCTTGAGAAAAGACAACAAGTGTTTCCAAGGAAAAAAATTTACAAAAGAAGAGCGCTCTTCAGATATGCGCAAGGTGGTAGCTGACCAAGAGTCTTTTTTTTTGTACATAGCGCAAAAGATTGTGCAGCAGCTGACCTGGCTACACCAAGCACAAACAAGGAACCTTGTCCACCACTGTCAACAGACACGGGATGGTCTCCCCTAACGCCTGCACAGTCGTTACGCAAGTACTTTTACTAAATATCGGGGGCCTGTTGCATCATAATAAAAGCAAAATTTCCTTCCTGGGAGATCTTGCATGCAATCAAGCCCTATGCATATCACTCGTGGAAACTCACCTCAGCACTGATATAGAGGATGCAAAAGTACACGTACCAAATTATGCCATACTGCGAACCGACAGAAGGGAAATGAACCATGGTGGAGTTGCTGTGTTCATCCGTGATGACCTCACACCTCAAGTCTTACTGTCATACTCAAATTCGGTATGTGACACTATAATTGTATACATAAGACAACATAATATAGTCATATGCACTACATATTGCCCACCGGATGCTCCAAACCACATAGGCAAATTTGAAGATTGCCTCACTAGAATTAAAGAAATCCTCATGAAACTGGAACACCACGGGACCATATTTCTTATGAGTGATTTCAACTTCCCCAACGTCAAATGGCCCGAATGTCTCATACTCTCAGGAAGGACTCATTGCAAACAAGCACAGGTGGAGTCCCTGTTCAACCTCACCAATTCCCTATTCGTGGAGCAAGTTGTACTCTGACCAACTAGGGCGAATAACATTCTGGATCTCTGCTTCACGAACAATATGGACATCGTTCATGATGTGAAAGTGACGCCAATATTAGTCTCGGATCACAACATAATAGAGCTGTCTATGTTTGGGCCGAAAGTAACCAGAGACATACAGCCTAAAGGAAGCACCCGAAATCTCTCCAATCTGAACTTCCACAAAGCAGACTGGAAATCGATCCAAAAAGAGGTCCTCAGACAGGACTGGCCGAAATGTCTCTCCACACCAGACATTGGCATGAAACTGGAATGTTTCATGTCTGTTATGCAAGCCATATGCCAGAAATATATCCCAGAGCACAAGGCCAAAATGAATAGGAACAAGATTCCAAGGGAGAGGAAGATCCTCATGAGACGTCCTACGAAGGTTGCAAATCAACTCAACCAACATCCCAAAAGTAGCGAAAAGTCCCGCCTAAAACAACACTGATGGAGATTGAAAAAAGGCTGCAACAATCCTATGTGAGAGAGAGAGAGAGAGAGCAGATAGAGAAGCCTGGGTTATAAAAAACATTAAGTCAAACCCAAAGGCCTTCTTTCATTACGCGAAAGAAACAGCCTCAGTACGCTGCAAGATAGGACTCCTCTTCCAAAAGAATGGCTCCCTCACAGATAGACCAACTAGGATCAGTGATGTACTGAATGACCAGTTCAAAAGTGTCTTTACCATACTGTTGGAACACAGACAAGTGAACGAACCAGTGGACTTCTTTTCCGCCTCACCTATAACCAGCGAGGCAATTACGATGGAATACATCGACATTAGCGAAGAAGATATACTACTAACCATAGATGAAGTGGACGCAAACTCAACTGCTGGTCCTGATGGTTTCCCAGCAATCCTCCTCAAATCGTGTAAGCATACCCTGGCAAAACCCCTCCAGATTCTCTTCCAGAGCTTTCTTGCAAATGGTAGACTGCCAAACAAGCTGAAGGAGGGTATAATATGCCCAATCCATAAAAGGGGGAAGCAGAACAGATGCCAAAAACTATAGGCCTATCTCTCTGACTTCACACATCAGCAAAGTCATGGAAAGGATAGTCAGAGGAAAACTAATCGCATTTCTTGAAAAAAATAACTTGCTGAGTGATACCCAGCATGGCTTTCGACCAGGTAGGAGCTGCCTGACCCAGTTCTTACAACATTATGACTGAGTGTTGAGGCAGTTACTCAACAACTCAAATGTGGACGTAATATATCTTGATTTTGCAAAAGCTTTTGACAAGATAGATCATGGTATGATATGCCACAAACTGCGTGATCTCGGTATAGCTGGAAAACTTGGAGAGTCGTTAGATGACTTTCTGAAAGATAGAAGTCATGAAAATACGAGCTAGGCTCAATACATTTTGCTTTTGGAACGAATAAGAAAAGCAGAAAGTTGAAAAGTAATAGGAATTTATTTGTAAAAAATATTCTGGTTGAAGTAAAATTTTTTTTTTCATTCTTCTTGTTTATTCTTTTGATAGAAATGTGTCGAACAACATTGAATAAAGCAGTTAAAAAATATAATCTAACAAGGAACATACAGTAACCACTGTGAAATTCGAACCAACTTGTCTGCTGGCTACCTTGTACAAAATAAAAAAATGTTTGTCAGATTTTTAAATTCTCTCTCTCTCCCCACTCTTAGCACCACCCATTCATCTACTGCTATTTTTTCTCTTTATTAGTAGAGGAAATTTGTAGTTGTGATTGGTTATGCTTGCAAATCAGACATCTATGTGTCTCTTGTGAATTCTCATCATTTGCCACAACACTATTTCCTTCACCAATACGTCGTAGGAAAGAGAGGAATTAAAAGCACCAAACTGCTGAGAATTTGCTATTTATTAATAATCTTCTTATCAAAGAGCTCTTACGAACCATTTCCTCACATAAAGAAGAAACGATACTGAAATCTAGAGGTAAATATTCTATTTTCATGTTAATTTAGATTTAAACGTTATGCAGAATCAAATGCTGAATGTAGGAGCAAAATTATCCTAAACCTTGTTTTTCTGTTTCATTTCTATTACAGGTAAGTTCCCCGTGAAGAAAGTTCACCGAGAAAATATACCCATAGTAATAGCTAAAAACTATCTTATCGGAAAAGAAAAGAACGGTGAACTTTCTTTGAGATGTATTAATGACGGTGAACTTACTGGACATGGCTCTCTCTTTTTTTAATTTTTTTTTTCTTACTTCGAATTTATTCGATATATTTTTAAATATTCAAATGCTTGTAGGAATTGTAAACTGTGACTTTATAATTATTTATTTTAGTTGCAAACATAGTAATAGAATGGTTTGGTTTCAATATATTACATTGTAGTTTTATCTTGCAGTAACTTTTTATCCAGATGTGAAAAAAATTTCTCTCGCAAATATTAATTCAAAAATGTATTACTAATTAATTTCGATGTATATCTTCTTTGATTAATTAATCTGTCTTAGATTAATTGAGCCAGTATTTATCATGTGACACAAGAACTACAGTTATATCATTGTTTGCATAGTTATCTTGCCAATAAGACAGTGTGGGTGTAAACGTACACCAATAAGTAACGTAGCTAATAGAGGAACAAGGGGAGCGACCTCTTACACCCACCCCAAGGAAACCTGTTTCAAATAGTCTCATCTTAGCAAATTCTTTTACTTTTTAGTTAGCTATATCAATAGATTTAAGTTTCGTACATAATGACATTGTTACTGAAACATGAAATTAATGAATGCAATGTATGAACTATTTCGCGTAATATAAGAAAAATTAGTTTTAAATTCTTTGGTGTACACCACTGCGCCTTTTTTTATATGCTACCTCTCATTAACTTTCAAACCTGGCTACTCTTGGCTTCAGTGAAATTGTAGAAATCACTCGTATTTGTGTAAAAATGACTATTTTGCTTTCTTTGTACAACATTTTGCCCAAGTTGTTGCACTGTGGTACTGAATCCGAAACCATGTGATCGCAAAGCTAGCCTCTTCACCACACAGCCGTTACTTTCGAACAATATTGCTACATCGTTAAATCACTTTCTTCCAGCTTAAACGTGAAATGCATGAACTCTAGGGCTAGAAAATCTTAAACGGATAAGTTTTCTCAAAAGTTTGCTTAATTCGGTTTCACCTGGCGCTAAACAAAAATAACTGTATGTTTATATGATTACTGCATTGTTAAACCCCATCTCTACTTACATGCACGCAATATATTGCTTTAAACTTCTGATATGTTTCGTTTCATTGCTATAAAAAAAAGAAGCTATTTACATTTGTCGTAAAATAGTGTTGGTCAAATCTATTGATGTTCTATATTTGACTACAGCATTTATGAGGAATACTAAACGGTGTTTTATTTAGTCTGCAATAACGCCATCTTCTAGTCTTTACAAAGAATTGTAGAGTGCTACACCATTTGAAAAGTAACCTTATTTGTCGCTTAATTGAACAATTTACGAAATGTATTGTATTGATATAGTCTTAATTTCATTGTTTTCGAATATAGACTAAAATATTACCGCAGATCATTTTCTCATCAACTTTCTTACACGACCAGAATATATCAGTTTAAAAAGAATTAATTATTAAATGAGTTATCGATTAAATAGCTGAGCATTCCAGGGCTTCTTTTGCCGTGAAATTTGATCTTCAAACGCACACGATATGACTTTTAGCGATAAGGCTGTCTTCGAATTAGAGCTATAGCCCAATCGATAGATTTCCGCACGTTTACCACCTCATTAATTTCACGCGCAAGCTGGCTTAAGTCCAACCAGAAATCTACTGATACACACTCAATGTCCTGAAGTGGTAACCAACCATGAGACTGCGACTCCAAATTTTTTAATCATACCACTGCCCATGCGCCTATTTAAGATTTTTCTAGAAAACTTGTGTTGCCAAGAGTCCGACTAATTAATTTGTAGGCATATATAACGGGTTTTATGGGTTTGTTTATGAAAAATCTCGTCTCCTAGAGTCATACTGAGTAGACCTTCTAGCTGTGATCAGTCCGATTTCTTTTACATTCAAACTATACAATGTTTCCTTCCTTTTACAAGACTTTTGGGTGTCCTTTTAGGATTTTTATTTCGAGCAAGATGAGCGACCACGTAGATTATCAATTTGGTACAATATTCATTTTTAATCTTGATATTAACATCAGCGACATGGCGGTTTTCTATTTCGAAAACAGGCAAATGCTTCGTCTGATTAGTTGTCATTATTCGCTCCATTTTATATATTGTAAGATAAATTTGTCTTTTCAGGGAGAATCCAAAAATCTACATCCAAGGAGGTACAGCTGATACAACTCATGAGAAATTTAGTTTGGAATCCAGTTTTCATTGTAGATTTTTAACGCAAACATGTATTTGGTCATTAACTCCGGGAGAAAGTTTGTTATTTATCCGAAGAGAAGGTTAAGAAAAATAGTGCTTGTAAGAATATACGACTATATATTGGACGACATGATAGTAAGCATCAGACTCAATAGATTCATCTACTTTCAGAATCATTTGAACCGTTCTCGTAAAATGGGTTTACGCACGCGCATATATACGCGCGTGTACACGGCTTTCAATATGAATAGGTACCGACCAGAGTATATGCGCCTATGCTCGCGTATTTTCGCTGGAACACGTATATTTATAAAGAAACGCACCCTTATTTGTATATATAGACCCAGGGCATATGCAAGCATGAATGCCTATGAAGTTATGATTATGGCAGCTCCTCTGTTTATAAATGATCTACGTAGTATAGAATATGTATACCTATTCAGACACTAATCAAGCTGACAATTGTTAAATATTAATTCGAAATAAAATTAAAGTTCCGTTTATATATTAAAGTTAAAAATACAAAAAGAAAATTGTTCGCTGCAGTGGATTTTCCTTTTCATAATCTAAATTGAAAAACTTGAATTTATATATTAATACTCTAAACACGAATGCGTTACACTGCCACGTGCTTTGGAGAAGTGAAGAGCGAGTGAAAAAGCAGGAGAGAAGTGTAAACTGTTATGTAGAGAGGAAGTAAGTTATTGTGCGAAGAGAAAGAATAACGTGAAGGGAATTACATGGTTTAAAAGCTTGTTGAAGTTAGAAGAGAAATGTAGTGTTTAGAGGATATTCATGTCACCAACTGTTTAGTTTGTTTGTTTTTTTTGCTTTTTTTTCGTTCTTTTCTATTCTGGACACGTTCCCTTATCTGAAAATACACAAGCTTAAAAACAAACATTAAAGTTTGTGCTTAACTGCTCCAAAATACAGATAGGATATAACCAATATAATAAATACTTTGAAATGAGTTGAGGTCATGTTTGTTTCTACCTTACAAATGAACACTTTATTACAATAGATTAAATAAACTTATGCTTATTGAAAGCTTCATGATAATTTTGTTTGA
Organism: Octopus bimaculoides; assembly: GCF_046866305.1. Taxonomy (NCBI): domain Eukaryota; kingdom Metazoa; phylum Mollusca; class Cephalopoda; order Octopoda; family Octopodidae; genus Octopus; species Octopus bimaculoides. The sequence goes on along the minus strand of NC_142944.1, from coordinate 45,611,437 downwards.
CCTGAGCCTTCTCCAAATCTCATTACTTACAGTTAAGTGTATTTGATAGTACCAACAAAGCTGATAGTTTCTTTTCCAGCATTACTGGAAGATATTATTGGCAAAGAGAACACACTGAAGTAAATTTTAAGTGAATCAAACTGGTCTGTTTTGGAAACAAATGTCAAAACAAACTGTACCAGAATTCAAGGCTGCCAAAGATTGTAGGATCTCCTACTTGGTGGCAATGCCTTAAAAGATGAAAGCATTAGCTGTTTATAATTGTTTTATAGCAATTAAATAAAAAGCCGAGGATCACTAGACCAGTAATCAAAGTTTGGTTTACTTCAACTTTGTCTAACTTCCAAAGAATGTCAGCTTAGAATCTTCAAAATAATGCCTTTTTTTAATAAAATGCTTCGGGTCACCCATCTAATCTGGATAAACTGACAAATAATGTAGCTTTTTTTTTTTTTTTTTTTTTTTTAGCCTCCAAATTCAACCGGGTTGCTTCAACCTACAGACCCGGCGAGGTTGTTACTCTATTCAAAGCTTAGATAATTTTATAGAGGCAAGAAGTAAAAAAAAAAAAAAAAACCCTTAATGAATTTTGTTTGGAGTGAAACCTATCTAGGCTTGTATATTTCCCGAGTTTGGGGGCGCCGATACAAAATGGTGTAATTGTTCGTCGAATACATTAAATTGGTGGATAAAAAGAAGTAAATGACGTATGTGTAGCGGTGTTTATTTGAATTTCATGAGAAATTTTGTAATCGGGATCTCGTGCAGATGGAACGACGTCATCTCGAATAGGATAGTGAGACTGAGCAGGCTGAGCCAGAATGAAGTCTAGCAACAAAAGAAATAACTACAGCTTTCAATTTTTAACATGAAACACTGCCCCCCCCCCCCTTTTTTTTTTTTGCACAAATATATTCACACGTGTCTCTCAAACATGAATTCACGAAGTAGATTGAGTGCAGGACAAAATACCCTGTCCTATTTGTTTTTCTGCCGTTTGAATTCAAATCTCGTCCAGTTTAAGTCACTTTCATCCGGTTCGAAGTCGATGAAATAAAAACCTTGTCCAGAACGGTAGATTGGCGAACAATTCTTGGATAGTGGGCAGGGTCTGTTGTCCGTATTAATACCCCCACTACTAGGTCTTTAAGGATCTTTAGTGGGATTCTACTAAAAACATTTAGATAAGTTCTCCAATTTTGTTAGAAGTTCCTCTTTGACAGACGCCCACTACAAACGAAGGATTTTTGTGTTGCCTTTGCCGCCCTGACTAAACAGTAAAAGAAAAAAATTGAGGGGTATGTAATCTAACCCGGAAGCCTACTGTTACAATGCGCTTAACTATAGTTTGGCTTGTTGCTGGTTTTTTTGAAATGCAAGAAAGCTTGTATAACACATTGATCAGAAATGTCAGTAACCAAGGGTAGTCGTTTGTTTCCTATAAAAACATCAGAATTTTTTTTTCTACGTTGTGTAATGTTACAGCAACATTTATTGTACTCTGTCCTCTTGCATCTCGGGTTCGAGTCCCACCTAAATCAACTTTACATCTTTCAATAGTTAATAAATTACGTACAAGTCTTGAGAAGCTTGTCGGCCGAAATGTTTGAACATCGGATGTTGGATATTCCTTACGGCTGCGTTCTGAGTTCAAATCTTGCCGTTGCCTACCTGGATACCAGACTGAATCTGTCAGCCGGTTGAACATCTGGTTTTTTGGCTGTCTTTCATGGAACCCAGTTTGTTGCCAATATTTGGGCCATGCTTCTGCTTTGAAGATAAATTCTTTCTTTTTCGTCAACCTTGCTGAGGGATAAAAACAATTATTTCACCACCAACCTTTCGGAGGGATAAAAACAAAATGACAGCAAGGAATAAACGGAACAAATCACAAGCATCTGCTGTCCGAGTTGTACATGCTCGTATTTTCTTCAACCCACTTCACTGATATGCAAGAATGATAAATCATTAGTCAATAGTATATCAAACCACCATTTATTGTATTTGTTTCGCCACCCAACGATCTCGGTTCCAAAATCACCGAGGCTAACTCCACTTCCCATTTCTTTGAAGTAGACGAAGTCACATACTGAAAAATCTCTCTTCCCCCTCTCTCATAATGTGTGTGTGTGTGTGAGAGAGAGAGGCAAAGATAAAAGAACATTCACATCATGGCATCTCTAAATAAATGAATGAACGTTAACTAAACAAACAATAATACAATACAGTGCATAAATATTGCAACCAATCACAAATTAACAGAAATACCGTACCCACAAAACATTTGCTTTACACTCTCTTTATAAATAACTACCTACAAACTTATAAATCATTAGACTATTTGTAAATGTTGTCTTTAAGCTTGAAGATTGTAAGCTTAGCTACACTCACTGAATTATTAGACAAAATCTTTTGTCATGTTTAATGTGCAAATGTTGTTTACAATATATTTTTTTTTTCTCTCATAAGCAACTACTGCAAATTCCTATTGAACGATTTTGAGAAATAATAAAAATACTTAATATAAATTTTGGCAGAAAGCCACCAATCTTCAGGGAAGGGGTAAAACGATTACATCAACCCGAGCTCTTGACTGATGCATTATATGACCGAAGGCAGAGTTGACAAAGGCGGGATTTGAACTTAGAGACGGAAGAAATGCTGGTAAGCATTTTGTCCGACCTGCTAGCGATTATGCCAGCACGCTACACTTTTAATTATTTTACATTTTGGCACAAGGCGAGCTATTTAAGTCGATTATAACGAGCCCGGTACTTGATAAGTGAGTTATTTTATCAATTTCAAGAGGATGGCAGAGACCTCGCTTTGATTTGAACACTGAACGTAAAATGGCGGAAGTAGTGCCACCAAGCATTTTGTCCGATGCGCTAACAATTCTGCCAGTTCGCTGCTTCAGTAATAATTTTTTTTTTTCAAATTTTGGCACAAGGCCTGTAATTTGGCGTGGAGGAGACCAGTCGATTACGTCAACCCTCAGTGATCAACCGGTACATCCCCGAAATGTTGAATGGCATAGGCTGACCTCGGCGGAACTTGATCTCAGAACGCAAAGACGGATAAAATACCACTGACCATTTTTCCCGGCGTGCTAACAAATCCGCCAGCGCTCCGCCTTACTTTATTAACCACTTAAGGTTCATATAAAGGATTGAAGATGGCACCAAACAATGCAATACAAATGGTGCGATTGAAACGTGTAAATAAGGAATAAAGAAGAAAATTAACACCGGAGTGGCTGTGTGGTAAGTAGCTTGCTTACCAACCACATGGTTCCGGGTTCAGTCCCACTGCGTGGCACCTTCATCAAGTGTCTTCTACTATAGCTTCGGGCCGACCAAAGCCTTGTGAGTGGATTTGGTAGACAGAAACTAAAAGAAGCCCGTCGTATATATGTATAAGTATATATATGTTTGTGTCTGTGTTTGTCCCCACAACATCGCTTGACAACCGATGCTAGTGTGTTTACGTCCCCGTAACTTAGCGGTTCGGCAAGAGAGACCGACAGAATAAGTACTAGGCTTACAAAGAATAAGTCCTGGGATCGAGTTGCTCGACGAAAAGGTGGTGTTCCAGCATGGCCGTAGTCAAATGACTGAAACAAGTAAAAGAGTAATTAAAATTCCCAAAAGAGGGAGACTCCCAAGTGCTGCCCGTGTAAACCCCACAAAAACCACAATCGGCTTCACCTGTATGGCAAGTGCCCTCTCTTCATCTACCCTCGATCTAGAGGCACGTGTTTAGTGAAGGTTTCTTCAATCGGGCCAATCGCGTTACATTCACCCATCCATTAACAAAATTGTTGGGAGGCAACACATCCCACTCTACCCTCACTGGCCTTTTCGAGTGAAACTTGAAAACTTGAATAAGGCTTGACCAAAAAGGAAAGCGTCTATCTCCGGACCTTTCAACCTGGTCAACCACAGAACCTCTTTCGCTAAGGCCACCGGACAAAGAAATACTACTCACCCTTCCCAGCCGAAAGGAAGCGGGGGGGGGGGGCTATCTCCACGATGGACTCAGCCGATAGCCGGACCTGTCCTTCACGTGACAGCAGGTGTTTGACATAAACCCACAAGTCAGTAATGCTTGGGCACTGGACCAGGGCGTGCAGAACAGTTCCGTCGCTATGTGTGCAACTCTGCTCAACCCAACTGACGGCGTTTCCGTGCTTGTAGATATGTCCCAGCTTCAGTGCATGTCTTCGCATCAGCAGCCAAGACATGCCTAGCTCTCCATTCACAGTGTTAACAGCAGATAGAACACCTAACCAGGAGAACGCGTCGCTTTCACAGAAAGCGAAAGTATACTCACCCCAGTTTAGTCAGATGCAAACGGGCAAGGTACGACGGTCAGGCGATAATATACTACGGAGGTTATGTTAGCATTCGCCAGCCCTACCGACCTTTCAGTGATAGGTTTCCCTCTACCCATTTCTGAGTAAGATTGGTCACCCTGCTCGTCACCTCGTCCCAGTTCTTCTCTACCTGCAGATCTGGATCAAACCAGACCCTGAGCAATTTAACCGGTCACTCTGTCCAGCGTTCCACGATGTTATTGAACAGCATTGACCCGCTTCACCAAATAGCCGAACTGCAGGCCGACTGACTTTCCTTGGTTAATTTTTACTTCAGTATTCTTTTAGAGCAGTGCAGATTAGGTCTGTGTGCCTGCTGTTCGGCACTATGACGGTGACGTCGTCTGTGTATACCGACATGATTCGCCTACTTCCTGGTTTTCGTGGGATACCTCTTAACGCTTCCAATTTCCACAGTAGTGGTTGTAGAGGCAGTACATACCGAAGAGATGAGAGCGAACACCCTTGAGTGACCTAACACATAATGCTGAATGGTTCTGATAAGTAACCATTCACCAAAACTGCCTAGCAGAAGTCGTTGTACTTGATGCGTAATCACAGAGATGTGAGTTCGAGTCTCATGGCTGGCCACTAACGTATTTTTCTACAATAAATGGATAATTTATCCTGATCACGCTATTTATAGCATTATCATACGTTTGAGAAATAAATTTATTTCTGTATCTTACAATACATCTCAACGCTTCTAAAAACAAACTTCGTTTGTTTAGTTTCATCGTAAAGTTATATATAAATATGTATATACATACATATATACAATCTCTTTACTCTTACTCTTTTATTTGTTTCAGTCATTTAACTGCGGCCATGCTGCAGCACCGCCTTTAGTCGAGCAAGTCGACCTCAGAGCTTATTCTTTGTAAACCTAGTACTTATTCTATCGGTCTCTTTCATCGAACCGCTAAGTTATGGGTACGTAAAAACACCAGCATCTGTTGTCAAGCAATGTTGTGCGGACAAACACAGACGCACAAATATATACACTCACATGCATATATATATATATATATATATATATATATATATATATATATACATTCATATACGACAGGCTTTTTCCAGTTTCCGTCTACCAAATCCACTCACAAGCGTTTGGTCGGCCCGAGGCTATAGTAGAAGACACTTGCCCAAGGTGCCACGCTGTGGAACTGAATCCAAGAACCATGTTGTTGATAACCAATCTACTTGCCACACACACACACACACACACACACACACACACACACACACACACACACACACACACACACAAATATATATATATATATATATACATATACATACATATATATCTATATATATATATATACATATATATATACATGTATATATATATATATATATATATATATATATACATGTATATATATATATATATACATGTATATATATATATATATATATATATATATATACATGTATATATATATATATACATGTATATATATACATGTATATATATATATACATGTATATATATATATACATGTATTTATGTATATACATACATATATATATGTATATACATACATGTATATATATATATACATATACATGTATATGTATATACATATATATATACATACATAGATGTATATATATATACATACATGTATATATATACATGTGTATTTATACACTTATACAATTGCAGCCAATGGAGAACTATCTAGGGAAACACAAATATTGAGCGGTGTTCCACAAGGGACTGTTCTGGGGCCACTACTGTTCATAGTGGCCCTTCTGGACATGCCACGGTCACTCGGAGAGCTACTGTCACTAGCTATGCTGATGACACAAAGATATCTCAGGTAATAAAGAATCCTGATGATATTGTAAGCCTGCAGAATGACCTAAATGCAATATATGAGTGGACAGAGAAAAATAATATGCAGTTCAATGCAAAAAAATTTCAAGTACTGCGCTACAAGACCACAAGTACCTCCCAACTGGCATACACAGGACCTGGAGGTACTGCAATCCCAGAACCACAAACAGTAAGAGATCTGGGCATCAACATGTGTAGTGATGCATCATTTCACATGTACATTGTCAAGTTGACAGCAAAGTGCAGACAACTGGCAGGGTGGATACTGAGAACATTCCGTACAAGGGATCAAAAAGTCATGTTGACTCTATGGAAGACATTTGTTCTGAGCCGCCTAGACTATTGCTCTCAGTTGTGGTCACCACACAGTGTTAAGCGGACAGCAGAACTCGAGGCAATTCAGCGGCACTATACAAAAAAGATCGCCACAGTCCAACAGATGAACTACAGGGAGCGACTGAAGGCACTAGGTCTCTACTCCCTGGAGCGCAGGCGGGAGAGATATGTAATAATATACATATGGAAAATACTGGAAGGACTGGTGCCAAACTTTGGCATCAAGTACTACAGGAATGCCCGCACGGGTCGCCATTGTATGGTGCCAAAGGTGCCGTCCACTGCATCTCACATAAGAACGAGATACTGCAGCAGCCTCGGTTTCAGAGGACCTCAGCTCTTCAATGCCCTGCCAAAACATTTGAGAGACATGCAAGACATGGATGCGGAGGTCTTCAAGACAAAACTTGACGCTTTCCTCTCTACGATACCAGACGAACCAATGGCTCGTAATGAGACGCAGTTTAGGGCAGCGATGTCAAATTCTCTTATACACCAGATGTGCCATCAAAACTCTTGATTGGACCATATCAGGTGGGGGAGAAGAGCCAT
>NC_142944.1:45599325-45601825 GCF_046866305.1 Octopus bimaculoides | reverse complement strand
ACGTACCCGTAAGTTAGCGGTTCGGCAAAAAGAGACCGATAGAATAAGTACTAGGCTTACAAAGAATAAGTCCTGGGGTCGATTTTCTCGACTAAAGGCGGTGCTTCAGCATGGCCGCAGTCAAATGACTGAAACAAGTAAAAGAGTAAAAGAGAGAGAGTATCCTTTTATCTGTAATATAACATATTGTTATGTAATATAATATAAATCATCATCATTGCAGGATGGCAGAACCATTAGCGCGTCGGACGAAACGCTTGGCGGCATTTCTTCTGGTTCTTTACGTTTTTTTTTTTTTTGCCTTTCATCCCTTTGGGAGTCGATAAAATAAAGTACCACCGAAAAACTGAGACCGGTGTAATCAATATTTCCCTCTACCCAAAATTACTGGCTTTGCGCCAAAATTTGATTAGCAATGATGTTATCCTGATGCTTAGTAACGACAAGTTTCCTCATATGCATGAATACATGGGCCATGCCAATCTCTAGGCTTCTGCCCTAATGTGAACAAACACTGAGTTACAGCAATTACAACTGGTAAAAGATTCATGCGCCACAATGCAGCTTACCACCGGCAAAGTAATGTCAGGCTCTGTTTACCAAGAAAGATGTAAGAGATGTAAATAGTTATTAAACACAGGAGACACCATTAATACTGCGATATCGGGTTTGAAAAAACACGATGTTGTATGTAAGCTGTGAGGAATGAATACGATTAGCGGCTAGAAATATCCAAAAAGACACTGAAACAGTCTTATTGAATTCAAGAACAGAAGCAAGAACGACAGGGCAGATATTTATTGTTTGATAACATTCCCTCCATTTAGTTTTAATTCGAGTATATTCCAAATTCCTTCTCTTGTAATCTTTGGAAACCTTCTCCCTCGTCATTCCACAGTGATCTAATGATATCTTGTGCTACCGTTATGTCATCAAGTTTAATGTTTCTGCCGTTATTCATAATTAAAAGTGCACCCTTGTTTATTCCAAATTACATGCCAATATCCTTGCTAAATGTTCTTAATGATTCAAGTATAAAATTTGAGGTTCTTCATGTATAGAATTTCACTCTAGTTTTAGATTTATTTTCACTCTAGTTTTTAACAAGTTCATAGACTTGCCTGAATTTTCTCGGTATACTTGCCAAAGGAAACAATACAAAGAAATGGAGATTGAACAAGTCTCCCTGTAATATGGGCAAGTGTCTTCTACTATAACCTTGGGCTGACCAAAGCCTTGTGAGTGGATTTGGTAGACGGAAAATGAAAGAAGCCCGTCGTGTGTGTGTGTGTCACCATCCCTTGACAACCAGTGTTGGTGTGTTTACATCCCCGTAACTTAGCAGTACGGCAAAAGAAATAAACACAATAAGTACCATGCTTTAAAAAAATTAGTACTGAGGTCGATTCATTCTTCAAGGCCGGGCCCCAGCATGGTCGCATTCTTACGACTGAAATAAGTAAAAGATATATTCACACTTCCTGTTGAAAGGATTTACTTCCGTGTTTTAATTCTACTTCCCTTGATCCCGTGGTTTTTTCTCAAAAACTTTTAATCTTCTCATTGTCTTTCAAAGACCTCAGGCACTACAAGAATCAATAATGCGTAAAATTATTGTATGCTTACTGTAGTCTATCCAACAAACAACTAAATTCTTTCTTACCTCACTTCGTATCATACTACAAATATACAGCATATCAGCATTTCTCCCTTGTTTTCCTCCTGCATAACTTTTACTCCTCTGCTAATAGTTTCTCCTTCTCCAGAAGCTATATATTACATCTCCTATGAGGCCGCTTAATAATTTTCAGTGTAATGATAAGCCTGTAATAGGTCCATAACTACTAATTTCCCCTTATCTTTTCTTTGTCTTTCAGTGTAAACATTGTATTTATTTTTTGTCAACCATGTTGATTTTCTATACAGTCAGTAAAAAACGGTTGAATATACCCGTCCATGCTGATGAGGTTTATAAGACAGAACATCCGATGCGGTTGGGTACTTTTTAAGTATCTTTTACCACTTTCTCTTCCGTAAAATTTATATTCTCTTATCTCAATCTATTTTTCATTTCACTTTTAAATTTCCTTAACCAGTTCGTTTCCATATTATGTCGAACTTCTTTGCACCAAATATCTGACCAAAAGTTCCTTGTTGTTTCAGCATTCGGTACCTCATTCTCCTGATGTACGTTCTTATTCTTCAGTTTGTGCGTGTGTGTGTATGTATGTATGTGTGCGCGTCTTTGTGTGTGTTTGTCCTCCAGCACCGCCTGACAACCGGTGCTTCTGTGTTCACGTTCCCGTAACAAAAGAGACCGATAGAATAAGTACCTGGCTTAAAAAAAAAATAACAAGTACTAGGTTCAATTCTTTCGACTTAAATTCTTGAAGGTGAACCCCAGCATGGCCGTAGTCGAATGACTGAAACAAGGGAAATATAAAAGATAACTCTTCTTATCAGCCAGTAATTTACCTGTCTTTTTGTGCGTTCTTCGGAT
>NC_142944.1:45569023-45591523 GCF_046866305.1 Octopus bimaculoides | reverse complement strand
AAGTCATCAGCAGTAAACAACATGAAATACGAAAACAAAAGAGTTAAATACGTAAATAACGAGAGAAAATGGGGGAAAACAAGACAAGTAATACAAAAAATACAAAGAATGACCCTTCATCAGTTGTCGGTTATCTATCTACTCCCCATTTCGAGCAGTCAACGACAATATGAGTCTTCGAAGACAGTTGCTCTCATGAATACCAAAATAAAATTTTGGATTTATGGAGGGTCAAAGTTCTACAACTGATGAAGGGTCAAAGTTCTACAACTGATGAAGGGTCAATTTTATTATTGTTTTAATCGAAAAAAGTTACATGTTGACACTCTTGAGGTGTGATAGTATTAGCATGTAAAATTCGATTTGATTTGGTTGAGCCGTTTGAGAATGCATTGGGAACAGACAGAGATACAAAGGATTCTATATATATAGATTATATATTTATTATTTGGTTGTTATTTTTATTTTTTACCCTTATACTATATTTTTATTTATTAATGCTATTTAAAAAAAATTATAGCATATACATACACAGAATAAATATATATTTCTTAATTTTCTTAGACTATTGATAAATCCAATCCATCAACATGTAACCCTTTCTATTGTACTCTAGCCCTGATAATATTCTACCCAATATTATTCAAAATGCTATTTTATTCTAATCTTTAGATTTATTCCAATCTTTGAATTTGCAACTATATATTGGACTGAATTGAAATGTTCGTAGGCTTTATTTGGCAGTATGTTAATAAACTAATTTTATATCCTTACCAACTCTACATTCTTCTTCTTTAATCATACTGATACACACACACACACACACACACACACACACACACACACACACACACACACACACACACACACACACACACACACACACACACACACACACACACACACACACACACACACACACACACACACACACACACACACACACACACACACACACACACACACACACACACACACACACACACACACACACACACACACACACACACACACACACACACACACACACACACACACACACACACACACACACACACACACACACACACACACACACACACACACACACACACACACACACACACATGAACACTAGAAATGAAATAAGGAACATAAATAACCCTGAATGACTAACGTTATTTTGTTAATTTCAGCAACTGTAAAAGACTATTTCAAGCATGTCCCAGTCTTATCAGATCTCTTCAGTTGATCACTGACTTCTGCAAACTTAACGAGATAATAAAGCTGTTCTTAAGTAGATGTGTCCATACCATCTTTAAAAAAAAAGAAGCATTAAGTCCTGTATACTCATGGCTTCCTTGCTCATAGGGAAAATACGGAAAATACGGCTACAATGTCTTTTATTGTAGGTTTATTCGATTAGGACTGGCCTAGGCTTAAACAACAAGCAAAAACAATAGTAACAACATCAACATCAACAACAACGGCAATCTTTTGCATTGTCTCAAAACCGTTTACTCACCTTCTGTAGTTCCTGTAGCTCGATTTGTGTTGCAAGTATATTCATTTAAACTTTGACAACTTTGCGCATCTGGATTAAAAAGGAAACCAAGAGGACAAGCCATGCGAAGAGGTACAAAGTTGTTGCACCAGATATAGGTCTGACAAGTAGCGAGGAGTGGGTCTGCAAAATAACCCTGTGCCACTGGGCACGGTCCTTGACTTGTAGTTGCTGATATCGAAACTGGTAGGATATAAAAGAAAAATAGTTTTAATCGATTGAGAAAGTTAGTTTTTTTTTGTTTTTTTTTTGGTTTGTAGTTTCGATTGAGAGGGGAATAAAAGAAGGGACTCTGCTCTGCCCTTGAGCAAATCGATGCGGTTCATTTTCAGTTTAGATAGAGGACGTCTGCTGCAATGAGGGAACCTCTATGTAATCAGTTGTTCTGCTAGAAATAGCAACTAAACCTCTTTCGAATTAACTGCGTTCAACTGTCTTAAATGAGGATTCCTATAGTAATATACACTGAGGTAAACAGAAGGACCCTCTGGCACCTAGGCAAGAGCATGCAGCATTAATAATCAGTCGAATAACTGAAGTAGGGTACACATAGCATGTTTAAACCAGCTCTCTATTTGTCGCCCGTAGATACAGAAGATTCATATGAAAATATGATTTCGTATTTGCGTTTATTATATTGTTTTATGCGTCAGAGCGGTGACCTAGCGGAATCGTTAGCACAACGGAGAAAATACTTATTGGCATCTCATCTGTATTTACGTTCTGAGATCAAACTCCGGGAAGGTCAACTTTGCTTTTCATCCTTCCGAGGTTAATAAAGTAAGTACCAGTTGAGTACTGGACTGATGTAATGGACTAACCCCTTCCCCAGAAATTTCATTCCTTGTTCATAATGGCAGAAACGATTATATATTCTAAGACAAGAGGCGGTGAGCTGGGTGAATCGTTAGTCCACCTGACAAAATGTTTCGTGGTATTTCGTCCAATTCTTTACGTTCTAAGTTCAAATTCCACCCCTAAAAAATAGCGTAAGTGTGGGAAGAAGAGGGGGAGGTTAAGTGTTAGCAGTGTGGATAATGAAAAAAAGGGGAAAATACGGTATGACGGAGTGGTGTAAGAGGAGCGAGAAGAAAGTGATGGCAAGAATTTTGAGAGCAATGAAAAATCTAACCTAAAAACTTTATAAAAGAATTAAATTTAAAGAACTGAATCGATAGGGTGTAAGCAACAACAAATGTTTAAAAATGAAGACAAAACATCATTGGACCATGACTAGATCTTTTAAGTGTCAACTATATACCGTGTGTGTGTAGTCAAATCGAGCATTAAAAATCGAATATTAAAAATAAGAAATAACAAAGCAAAGACGTACACATGGAATACATACATATATACATACATGCATGCATATGTACATACTTATGAGTTTGTCTATGCATGTATACACATGTTTAAATACGACTAGGTATATTTAATGTGTTAGTTTATGTCGTTTAACATAATAGTGTTGTTGTTGTCGTTCAACTCCAAGTTACCTCTTGATCTAGAAGTCAACGAACAAAGAAATCTCAAACATTATCTTCCGCCTTGTTTCCTTGTTTCTTTTGTGGGGGGGGGCGGAGGAAGGTATGGTGTCTCGTAGTATAGGGCAACATTAAGGCGGTGAGCTGGCCAGAAACGTTAGCACGCCGGTCGAAATGCCGAGCGGTATTTCGCCCGTCGCTACGTTCTGAGTTCAAATTCCACCGAAGTCGACTTTGCCTTTCATCCTTTCGGGATCGATAAACTAAGTGCCACTTGCGTACTTGGGTCAATCTAATCGACTGGCCCCACCTCCCCAAAAATTTCGGGCTTTGTGCCTAGTGAAGAAAAGAATATAGGGCAACATTAAACTATCCTTTTTGAAATTTTTAAGATTGTAAAGTATGATCTGCGGAAAATATTTGCTATTTCTAGCAGATGTACAAAACTGGTAATTTGTACAAAATGAAAAGAAATAGATGCAAGAATTATATTTTTCTGATTGTGAAAGTTGCTTAGAAAAAAAAAAACAAGATGAAAATTGAATATACCTACCCAACATAATATTGATAAAGAGAAGAAATTTTACCATGATCTAAACTCCGTTATATCCTTATGAACTTTATTTTCTCAACTGTGAATATCATCCGGTAGAAACTGATATTTAAACTGATTTCGGTAATGACATTCTTGTCAAATGTTCAAAGAGTTCCACAGTAGATGTTTATTTGCACTGCTGAGCGATTTACTAGTCAAAGATTACCGTCTTTAGTCGCACACATTCTAGAATTCAAAGTGCAATCCCATAAGTCTACCATCACGTTTTACATGCCAAATTATTGTGCTAAAAGATTTAGGCCGGCAAATTTATGATGTAACATTGCATGCGAAGTTTAAGAAAATAGCACGGAGTTATTAATTTTACTATATTTTAAATGCATACTTAACCACATGTCAATAGTTATCAGTAGGAATAATGTTTCGTAGCTATCAGTAGGAATAATGGAGGTATGTGATCGAGGAACGTTTATTTGTTTATTTAACAGATTTCAAAGAAAACTTATCGATACACACACTTGTGTATATGGGTGGTGTTTGGTTCAAAATTCTACAAAAAAAATGTTTTAATGAAAAACTGAGGCTGGTGAAACAGCAACAAACAGAGTGTATTAGTTTGACGTTCAGGAAAAATGGAAGAAGTCTGTGACGTGACGAGACTATGTTCTTCTACAAAAATGAATAAGGAGAGAAAACTGCACGCGTGTGTGTGTGTATACACGTACACACACATACGTACATATATAGTATACAAAAAAAACGACAATATTTCTTCGTGCAAACTTTAACAGAATACTTAATAAGGATATATTCAGTCTTAGAGAAGTAATTATAATGCAGTAGTCCTCCGGTATTCTCGGGGGTTACGTTCCTAGAGCAACCGCGAATATTGGACGTGGTCAACAAAAATATCTATAATGTCAAGATATAACGTAAAAGATTAAATATATATATATATATATATATATACACACACACACACATACACACACACACACACACATATATATATATATATATATATATATATATATATATATATATATATATATATATAATATTTAATAATAATTTAATAGGAAATAAAGTAAAATGTACGGTTACACACCAATAATGAATGATATTGATTTAAGACGACGATGATGAAAATAATGAAGGTAATGACTGCACATTAAAGAAAATATAAAGCTCTTCAGGTGAAGCCTCTTCTGCAAGTGTTTTAGGGGGTGTCGTATCTTCCTGCAAGGCTTTCTTGACGGGTTTGAGGAACATTGTAACGGGAAGTTGCTGTCATTGTTTCTTCATGGTGGTGAGGAGAGTTTTATATGTCTGCGTGGCAGCATCGATGACATTTTTTAAATTGGAGAGATCGAACCGTATAGGTATCCCATGTTTCCGTCTTATCTTGCAATTTCTTTGACGTCCTTAAAAGGTCGGACAGACTTTCGATTGTCAGGCCCACCTCATCCTCCTCTTCCTCTGGATCTGGTGCTTCCTCCTCCTCTTCGCTGGCAGACTTAGTTAACTCGAACAAATCTTCGTCTGTCACCGTTTCAGAGTGGGCATCGATGAGATTGTTGACCTCATCTTGCGATATGTCGTCAAAACCTTCGCCTCCAAGTACCTTTGCCAGTTTCACCACATTGTTGACAGCCTCGTGCTGAATATCTTCAAGTGAGAAGCCCTCGTAGTCCTGGACACCCTCTGGCCACACCTTCTTCCAGCATGCGATGTGGGTTTCTTTTTTCATGTCTTTAAAAGCAGCGTGGATGACTGACAGGTACATTGCGATCGTGAAGTTATGCCAGTACTCCTTTAACTTGAAATTCTCGTCCGAATCCATTGCATCCACAAGGTGCTGGAGAGAGTTCCGAGTGTAAAGTGCTTTGAAGGAACGGATCACGCCTTGATCCATAGGCTGGATGGGGGATGTGGTGTTAGCAGGGAGCATCCAGTGGACAGGCAGCAGGTTTTTATTATTTCTGAAAGCCCTCAGGTTTGCGGACTTGCAGATAAGTCCTGGTTTCATCATGAGGCCAATAGCATAATTAGCGACACTCTGTCTTTCTGTGCCTTAAATCGTGGGGCTCTGGCTTCTTCCTTCATGATGTATGCTCTGGAAGCCATCTTCTTCCAGAACAAGCCAGTCTCGTCCATATTGAAAACCTGTTCTGGCTTGTATCCCTTGTCCTCGATGATCTACTTGAAGGCCTCAAGTTACTTCTCGGCGGCTTCTTTGTCGGCTGATGCTGTCTCTCCATGCAGGGAAACACTTTATTTTAGACCGTTTCTGGAAGGAAACGGTCAAAATATCCCTTGCTGGCTTGAAAATCTTTGGGCTCCGGTGCTGTCAATGGTCTTGGCTACAGTTCTTCGATGCTTTCTGTTCCGTTTCCTCTGTCGAACTGCTGGTATAATTTCCGCGCTTTCTCGCAGATGATGTTACCACTGAAGGGAATATTTTTCTTCTTGCAGTTACTGATCCACAATACCAAGGTAGATTCCATCCTGACCAAATGCTTATTTCTCACTGTCGTTTTGGCACTTTCACAGAATCTTACTGCTACGGTAGACCTGATCGCTACCTCATTCTTCTTTATGTATCGTATAGTGCTTTCATTGACATCATAACAGCGACCTACTGCAGCATAACTTTTACCTTCCCAGAACATATCCAGCAGTTGTCCCTTCTCATGGAGTGCCATAATCTTTTTTCTGGCGCTTAGGTTCACTGCCAGAAGCCTTAGAAGGTGTAGGGCGTTTGGGTGGCATCTTAGGGCTTTAATAACATGCTGTGAAAACCACAACACTCAACAAAACACTTGATATAGCTACTGGATGCAGTTTTTCTCCAAAACGTACAAAAAAACCTTTGCGTCTAATATGCGCATATCACCAATGGGAGATTGAGCAGAGATTAAAAATAATCATGGCTTTGAAAAATTTAGTTTGTATTACCACTCGATACAGTAATCTATACTATGATAATAATAATAATAATAATAATAATAATAATGATAATAATAATAATAATAATAATAATAATAATAATAATAATAATAATAATGAGAGATATATTACCACGAAAGAAGTCACAATATTTACGATTCCGTGAATATGCGGTGGTTTCCGCGAACAACCGGGACTGCGAATGCCAAACCGCAAATGAGCGGGGGGGGGGGGCACACTGTACATAAAAATAGCACGTGAAAACTAAAACACACACAAGCATACACACACATATACGGACAGACAGACAGACAGACAGACAGACAGACAGACAGACAGACAGACAGACAGACAGACAGATAGATAGATAGATAGATAGATAGATAGATAGATAGATAGATAGATAGATAGATAGATAGATAGATGGGTGGGTGGGTGCAAAAATACAAATATAAGAACATATATCCATACATGTACATGCATGGATACATGCGCACATACACACAACAACATTTCCATGTGATTCGTTTGAGCAATTGCCAAGATCTCTTCACATGAAACCATTGATTATCTTGTTTACTCACAACTAAAGTGTATATATAAAGCAAATAATTAACAAGGATGTTCAGGTATTAGTGCATTACGGCCGTTTCAAGCAGCTCCATTTAATCAAACAATGTAAGCATTACATCAATTTGAAATGAACTGCTCTCCTTGGATGAGTATAACCATATAGATTTCCAGCATACAGGATAATCCATTATAATTATTTAGCAAATTTTTCATCAGTACTAGAGACTAAAATAATTATCTTTTTGCTATTATGGCAGTAGAATGAATTTAGGCAAAACAAAAAAATGCTACTATAATTTAGAGTGGCATAAGAAAATAATGGAGACCAAGAAAGAAGAATGGTGATATAGATACATTCATCTTTATTTTTATCGCGTTCAAAAGACTCAATGCAATCGGGTCTTTTGAAGGTGATAAGGATAGAGATGTAGTTATACCATCTTTCCTCTTTCTTGCTAAAAAATTATATTGGAGTAACCTGTATGTTGGAAATCTATATGGTTATTTGCTTCCGAGGAAAGCGGTTTCTTTCAAATTGATGTAATGTTTGCATTGATCGATTAAATGGAGCTGCTTGAAACAGGCGTAATGCACTAATACCTGGACATCCTTGTTACTTATTTGCTTTTTATTCACCTAGTCTTTTAAGCTGTGCAGACAATACCAGACTGACTTGGCACCTCAACTAAAGTACTTTATTCAACTGAATCTTAACTTATATATTTATGTATGTATGGGTATGTATGTATATATGTGTATATGTATGTATGTATATATGTGTATATGTATGTATATATATATATATATGTGTATATGTATATATATATGTATGTGTATATGTATATGTATGTGTATATGTATATATATGTGTATATGTATATATGTATATATATATGTATGTATATGCATATGTATGTATGTATATGTGTGTATATGTATGCATATGTGTGTATGTGTATGCATATATATGTGTGTATATACATTTGTATATATATATGAATATATATTTTTGTATATATATATATATGTGTGTGTGTGTGTGTGTGTATGTATATATATATTGTATATATGTGTATATATATATGTATATGTATGTGTATGTATATATGTATATATGTATGTATGTGTATATATATGTATATATGTATATATATATATATATATATATATATATATATATATATATATGTGTATGTATATATATGTATATATGTATATATGTATATATATGTGTATATTTGTATATATATGTATATATATATATGTATATATATATGTATATATATATATGTATATATGTATATATATATGTATATATGTATATATATATGTATATATGTGTATATATATGTATATACAAGTATATATATATGTATATATGTGTAGATATATGTGTGTATATATATGTTTATATGTATATATGTATATGTATATATGTATATGTATATATATTTTCTCTTCTTGTTTCTTTCTGTCGAAGTGCATATGCTCGAAACGTTAAAGACTTTTTCACTTCCCGAGGAACGTTAAATTACTTCATGTTCAATAGTAAGTGTTCCTGTATCCAGAATGTTATTGTGCTATTTTCAAACACGATATTTAGGCCACTTCCAGAAGAAAGTCATCTGACTCGTTGGTAAAGGCTTACTCATCAACGTCATCACAACATTTAGCCAATAGACATGCTGTGTCCTCTCTATCAGGAAAGACCAATGTTCTGATAAAAGTACACAGCTTCCTTCTTAGGCTTCTAGTTCGATGCTAACAGAAGTGTTTAAACTGTAATCATTAGATATTCTTGACAAGATATTTGAAGAATATGTAAGGAATATTAAGGCGATGACCAGACAGAATCGTTAGCAAACCGGACAAAATGCTTAGCGACATTTGGTCCGTCTTTACGTTCTGAGGTTCAAATGCTGATTTGCATTATTCTGAGTTTCTAAAACAATTTGTGTGTGTGTGTGTGTGTGTGTGTGTGTGTGTGCGTGCGCGCGCGCACAATGGAAGGAAGATGTTCACTTCATAATCACATGACCTCAGATTCAATTCCACTGCGTGACATGTTGGGCATGTGTTTTCTAGTATTGTCTTTAGTCGACAAATGCTTTTTGAGTGAAATCTGTTAACGAAGACAGCTAGAGACCCGTCTTTTGTGTATGCATGTGTTTGTATATGCGTGTGTTTGTGCATGTGTGTGTTTATGTGTGCGTGTGTTTGTGCATATGTCACACTTCATATTAACACCTTTCGCCAAAGTGTTCTTCTCTAAGTCTGTTAACTTACAACTAAACATAAAATACAGTGTGTCAAGGGTTACCAGACACAGTACCAAACATCATACTACCAATCATTTTGAAATAAAATGTTCATTACACTAAACTCGCAAAAATTAGTATAGATAACATCTTGTTGTGATTGCTTGTTGCACCATTAACAGAGGTTTCACAGTTTATAGCAGCCATTACTGACCATCGCTTGCAGTATAAAATGTGATTATAGAACGAATATTGAAGAAGAGAAGAGAATGTCTAATTATTCAGTTATTCCATACTCATATTTTACATTTTATAGATAAATTTTATTCCGAGTATATTTTAAATATATATTTTTTTCTCTCCACAGAAAAAAAAATGTTCTCGTTGATAAAACGAAGAAACTATATATCTTAGAATTCCCCATGAATTTTCTGGGATCCCCACAAAACAGACAGAGACTAATAGTTAAAGAACAGATAGACTAAATTACCCATGTCTTCTTCTGCTAATAAGACCTCAACTTCAACAGTACTCGAATTATCATGTTCTAAATATTCTTATCGGGTTCTAAATATTCTTGAAAGGTTAAATATTCCTCGAAGTTATTTGAATTTGTCGGGGAAAAGGCTTTCTTCAAAGCTAAGTCACAAAATTTCTTGAACAGGCGTCGCTGTGTGGTAAAAAGTTTGCTTCTCAGCCACGTGGTTCTAGGTTCAGTCCCACTGCGTGGCATCGTAGGCAAGTGTCTTTCAATATACCTTCGGGTCGACCAAAGCCTTGTGAGTGGATTTGATAGACGAAAACTGAAAGAAGCCCGTCACACGCACACACACACACACACACATACGCACACACACACACACACACACACACACACACATATATATATATGTTTAGCCCCTTGTGGGCAATAAAGAAATAAGAATCGTTAGCAAACCGGACAAAATGCTTAGCGGCATTTGGTCCGTCTTTACGTTCTGAGGTTCAAATATTCCTATATATATATATATATATATATATATATATATATATATATATATGTATATATATATAGGAATGGCTGTGTGGTAAGAAGTTTACTTCCCAACCACATGGGTCTGGGTCAGTCCTACTGAGTGGCACCTTGAGCAAATGTCTTCTACTATAGCCTCAGGCCAACCAAAGCCTTATGAGTGGATTTGTTTGATGGAAACGGAAGGAAGCCCGTCGTATATATATATGTGTGTGTGTGTGTGTGTATCTTTGTGTCTGTGTGTTTCTTTGCGTCTGTGTGTGTCCCCCTCCACTGCTTGATAGCCGGTGGTGGTGTGTTTATGTCCCCATAACCTAGCAGTTTGCCAAAAGACACCGATAAGTACCAGACTTTTAAAACAAAATAAGTACTGGGGTCAATTCATTGGACTGAAAATTTTTCAAGGCGATGCTCCAGCGTGGTCGTAATCTAATGACTGAAACAAGTAGAAGAATAAAAGATAAATAATAACGCTGTTAAATTTCTTACTAAAATTATTGATGCTGGATGCTAAGCTACAAAGCACGTTTCTGCTTGTCTGAATGTCATAGTAGAGGATTTCCTCTTCAAAGTGTAATATATATCTTTTAGTTGTTTCGTTTTTTTTTCTTTTTATATCTTTTTTGTACTTAGAAATGTCTGGACAAATAGTGAGCGAAGTAAATAGATGCATGTACGGAGGTGTGGACCAGAAGTTCGCTTCTTCGTTAACAAGAATCGGGTTTGATCGCGCAGCGTGGCTCTTTGATTTTTCCAGTGATGTAGTTTGTGTGAGTGAGTGTGTATGTGCGCATGAGCATGTGCTTGTCCATGTTTAAGTGCTTGTGTGTACGTGTGTGTATGTGTGTGTGTGTACGTGTAAATCGATCCTTGAGTGTCGCACTTCACTTTCACTTTTGTCGTTACTTCAGATTAATAAAAATTGAGTGAAATGTTGAACTCGAGGATCGACTATGCTTGAAAGACTCTCTGAATAGCATGCCTAAGAAAAAAGAAAAACTACCCTCTTTTACTCACTTTTTTTTTTTAATTGTTTCAGTCATTTGACTGCGGCCATGCTGGAGCACCGCCTTTAGTCGAGCAAATCGACCCCAGGATTTATTCTTTGTAAACACACCAGCATCGGTTGTCAAGCGATGGTGGGCGGACAGACACAGACACACAAACATATACATACACACACACACACACACACACACACACACACACACATATATATATATATATATATATATATATATATATATATATATATATATATATATATACGACGGGCTTCTTTCAGTTTCTGTCTACCAAATCCACTCACAAGGCTTTGGTCGGCCCGAGGCTATAGTAGAAGACACTTGCTCAAGATGCCACGCAGTGGGACTGAACCCGGAACCATGTGGTCGGTAAGCAAGCTACTTACCACACAGCCACTCCTGTGCCTTGGATTTTTTTTTTTTTTTTTTTGTTAGCAATGCTGCCCACCTGATGAGGAACCATGTTGCATGTCACCTGCTTCCCGAAAAAGGTTCCCATGGCCATTCTACCAGCTATTTCTTGATATATATAGGAATATACGAAGCCCAATACACCCAGGTAAAGCAATAATTATGCCAAATCCAGAAGACATCTGACTGATTGATAAGCAAATAGCGACTACCTAGCAGCATCATTGCAGAAGCACAACGCGTTGCCGGGAATTGAACTCATGATCTTACGATCGTGAGCCGAATGCCCTAACCACTAAGCCACTCACCTTTACACACACACGCACACACACACACACACACACACACACACACACATATATATATATAAAAAGGGGGTTGGGGTGGTGTATGTATGTATGTGCATGTTTGTGAGTAAATGTATGTATGTGTGAGATTTTGTCTTAGTATACGTTTGTTGGGTGGATACGTTTTTGTGTAGGCTAGGTACCCTATGAAGGGTGGGGAGGCATGTTTGCATTCGATTGAGGAAAGGCATGTTCAACATTTTAAAAATAACTCACAAAATCTGTTTAAAAGTTTCCAAAGTATATTCAATGTTTTATCTTCGTATTTTCCGTGAACTATTACTTTCTAACAAGTGCTGATATATTGAAGCAAGAAGACAATTAGAATATTTTTATTATATATTTTTTAATTCGTAGCTAATTAATAAATTTGATTCTTTGGGCCACTGCTTGTCTCTGCAACGCTTGGAGTTGTCCGTGCCCGTCCTTCGCTTGTTTATTACATATCCTCCAAATTAAATTTCAATATGGAGCGGATAGGGAGCATGGATATATATGAGGTTTCTTATGTACCTTTAGGATGAAGTTAGCAATTTTTGAAATTTTGTTGAATATGCTGCTCCTTCGAACGCGTGAATGATATGTCTGCAGTGTGTGTGTGATAACTTGGTACTCTAGTTGGAGACCTCTGGCGTATATTGTGAATACACATAGAAGCGCATAACTTTTGGAAGCTTTCATTTCCTTTTGGTACTCTAGTTGGAGACCTCTGGCGTATATTGTGAATACACATAGAAGCGCATAACTTTTGGAAACTTTCATTTCCTTTTCCTGTTATAAGAGCTTTCGTGTCTATATAAAAAATAAATTAGCTTTATTTAGAGTTTATCAAATTTTGCTTAAGAAAAATTCGCCTTTAATGTTTCTTTCCAGGTTCTAAAAGATGAGGATATTCGGGAACTACGTACGGGTCGATATTTATTGGTTATACAATTCATATCCCAAAGTTTTGTTATTGAAGCTATGTTTGAAATGAAAATGACAGTAGCCCATGGGGCAAAAAGTATCATGCTGTATTAAGTGACTTCTCTTTAGATACTGAATTCAGATCCAACCTGGAACAAAAATTAAAAGTACCAGTAATATACTCTGTCGACATGACTCTGTTGCAACAACTCCACATCTAACCTCAGTACGTGTAATCTTATGTCGTGGTCTATGTTCATTCCAGAATAGAATCCAGTTGGAGATTTTTTTCAAGTGAAATAACTGTTGTTCATTAATTCAAGGTAGATTAGTCTCCACTTTTAGTCCCTTTGACCTAGCCAACTCCCGTTCTACTGTTATCCCCTCTAACATCTCTGAGGTAATGGAAGCAGCTATTAACAATGATGTTCTCCAACGGTGTGAACCGTTCTTTTCCCCGCTCTCTCCATCTCTCTCTCTCTCTCTCTCTCTCTCTCTCTCTCTCTCTCTCTCTCTCTCTCTCTCTATCTATCTATCTATCTATCTATCTATCTCTCTCTCTTCCCAGTGACACCCAATGTCACTCCCACAGAAGCCTACTTTTTTTTTATGTCACTAGTTGGCTTTCACCTTATTTCAGTAAAATTAAAGTTATTACCCAACATTCAGCAAACCTTTCGACCGTGTCTAACAAAAAATTCTTGTCTTGGGATCTCCATACGTCTCTCGTCTTTTGGATTAGCTTCTTATCAGATAGTACCAGTGTAGCATGTAGTGACGAATCTCTTTCTGCCTCGTTCTCAATCAAGTCCCGTGTTCCCAAAGTTTGATGTTATCCCCTTCTCTTCTATACATCTCTCCCTTCCATACATCAGCGACCTACTTGCCACCACGTCTTCTCTTATGCCACCTTCTTTTCTGCAAATGACACGACGCCTCATTTCTATCGTTAGAGAGAAACGTTAGACAGAAAAAGTTACATAGAAAATCTAACGTTTCCCAAATCAAGCATCATTCACTCGCAACCGAGCCAGGCACCAAACTTGCACTGATTCCATAAAAGGAGACGTTGAGATCATCCTTCATTGGAGCCATACCAACCTTTTCTCACTTAACAGCAAAACAAATTCAGCCACTGCTCGTATCAAAAAGCAACATCTTGCCGCACTATGAAGACCTGGTATAATGGCATTTGTTCCTCTAATGATTACTCTTGAACCTGCCTCACAGAAAATACCATGTCCATTGTTCCTTACTCAGGTCTGAAACCACATTGTTCTTCGGGAATCACATGTGGACACACATTCTCAACAAGACGATCTAACATGATCCTTGAAAGTATCTTCCCGTTATGTGCCAGGAGAGTTATCCCTCTAGAATTACCATACACTGCTTTCGGGCCCTTACCCTTGTATACAGAGATTAGAATTCCATTTATCCATTCTTGTGGCACAGATTCATTCCAAACTCAAGTTATCAGGTTATGAATTTCATATGAAATATGATCCCCACCTGCTTTCAGAATTTCAACTGGAATACCATCCAATCCAGGAGCTTTACTTGATCCCAGTTTACATAATGCCAGATTTACTTCTTCAACGGAAGGTGTATCTTTTATGTGTTTCACTATCTCTCTTTACGGAATGTTGTTTATGATATCCATGTTTACTACAGAAGGATTGTGGAAAAGATCTGCAAAGTGTTCTCTCCATCTGTTCATTATTCCAGGAGGATCTTTAATAACCTCCTTTCCATCTTTTGATTTCAAGGGAACATACGATGATGAAGATTGCGGTCCAAAAGCTTGCCGCAATAAACTATTGAAACTTTTAATGTCTTTCCTGTCATAGGCTGCCTGTACTTCCTCAGACAAACTTCTCCACCAAGTGTCTTTAAGCCTCCTGAGTTCTTTTTGCAAGTCTGCTTTCTGAGACTTTCACAACTTTTCTAGTTGCACGTCGTCCTTAACGTTTGGGTCAAGGAGCTTTTCATGAGTGAACCTCTTTGTTGCTATCATTGGAATCAAACCAGTCTCGATGTTGTCTCCTCTTGAAACCTAACACCTCTGATCCCATTTTATATATTCCATCACGGAAAGATTGCCATGAACCTTCAAAATGAACATTGTTGCATCTCTTCTGAGATAACTGCAAAACTTGTGGTTGTTTTAACTGCTCTCCATCAATTTTCTTTGGTACTCTACAGCTGCACTACGAATCTTCTTGCAAACCCTTAACTTGAACTTAGCTGTAGCCATTTTGTGATCAGTATCATAATCAGCTCATCAAAATACCATGTGACTACACAAATCTTGTAAGTCAGCTTTCCGAGTTAATACAAAGTCAGTCATGTGACCTTGCTTTGATCTTGAGTAAATCCAGGTAACTTTGTTTTATTTTATGGTGAAAGAAAGTATTCCCAACAATCAACCCTAGCTTAGAGCACATTTGTAGCAGATGTATCCCTTTGTTGTTCACCTTTCCTATTCCATAACGCCCAAGTACATTCCAAGCGCCATAGTTTGTACCAACACGTGCATTAAAGTCACCAAGCACAACCAACTTCTCATTCAAAGGAACTAACAGAATACTTCTTCTAAGCTCCTCATAAAATGCATGGATATTTTCCTCACTAGCTGAAAGTGTAGGAGCATAAACAGGGTAAACAGTTACAAAGCATCCACAAGAAAGAAGAATCCGGAATTTCATTATGCGCATATTTATGCTTTGTGGTTGTTCTAGGTCTTTTAGTAAATCACTTCTAATTTCAAACCCAACACCACCTTCCCTTTTCTCTCCCTTCAGCTTCCCAGCCCAGAATAATGTGAAACCTGCCACTATTTCTACAAGATGATCTTCATCTGAACATCTTATTTCAGAAGACACTTCGCAAGAGTTGCCGTTAGAACTTAGAGTCTGTATAGACGCACTTCTTGTCAGTTAAAGCCAGTTCTTCTAAGCTTCTGCTATCTTCCTTTTCTTTTTTCTTCTGCCAACTTTGTGTGTGTGTGTGTGTGTGTGTGTGTGTGTGTGTGTGTGTGTGTGTGTGTGTGTGTGTGTGTGTGTGTGTGTGTGTGTGAAATAGACCAGTAAAAAATAATTCTGTTACAAAATAAGCAACAACGCAGAAAAAATAAAATAAGACGAAATAAAGATTTTCAGTAGCCTAAGGAAACGTTACTCCTACAGATGATACAATGAACGCAGAATATCAAAAACACGAGCATTGCCTTTCTGTGTAGCCCTAAAAAGGGATGTATTCACCTTATGTACATCTTTGATAATAAGTCTAATCGGAAAACAAAAAATAAATTATAATCAAGGGACATTACTCTTCTCTTGAGAGCCTATTTATTTCCCTTGTTGCGGTTAGAAGCGATGGCAACACAGCACGACTGCAACTGCCAAGCGTTACTGCCAAGGAAGGTCTTGAAATATTTGACGGAACACTTGCCAAGAAGATGAATCTGCAAGCTATCTGTCTGTCTGTCTGTCTGTCTGTATGTATGTATGTCTGTCTGTCTGTCTGTCTGTCTGTCTCTCTCTCTCTCTCTCTCTCTCACACACACACACACGCAAACATACACACACACACATACATACACACACACACATTCGCGCATACATACACATTCACAAACACAAACAGACACACACACACACGCACACACACACACACACACACACACATGCATATATATATTTATATATATATGCATATATATGTAGTGCGTTTATTTCATCAAATTTAATGATGACCGAGCAGCTGTTTAGAACAGAAATAGATGAGAAGATGAAGATGGGTGGATGAAATAAAGAAACAACAACAACAACAATAGCTGTCTAGATTTATCCTTCTCGTTCGATATTGAGAACAGCAACTCTTCCTCTGTCTGCTACTCAAGCGATGCGTCTGAAACCACACAACTGGCGACATTTCACCGACGCCGATATGCGTCGTACCCCAACATTATTGGATTACCTTCATTCTATTGATCCGTTCATAGTTCTTGGGGAAGAGGACTGTGTGTGTGTGGGGAGGGGGGTCTTGCCGGTTGTCCTAGGATTCTCATGTGACATAATTGCATATATACAAATGTGTATGTATGTATGTATGTTCGTATATACGTATGTGTGTACAAATGTATGTATGTATGTATGTATGTATGTATGTATGTTCGTATGTATGTTCGTATGTACGTATGTATGTATGTATGTGTGTGTATGTATGTAGCTATCTATGTGTGTATACATATATAAATACATAATACATATGCATATGTATGCATATATTATGTTATATACATACATACTCATATATATACACACACATACATGCATAAGTGTATGCATACATGTGTGCATGCATGCATACATACATACATACATACATAAACATACAGTCAGATAAACAATACATATATACATGGTGCACTGTAAAGAATTCCCGATTATTTAAGCGTTTATTTTAGTAAATAAATTTAGTTTGACATTGCACAAAAATAATTAACATGCGTTCTTTGACATTCAATTGTTCACGTACACTCCATTGTTTGTTTATATTCGGCGAGTAAAACGTTTTTAATATAGCAGCTGACAAGCACAGTGAGATTGTAACTCTGAAAAATGCAGGACTATATAGCACCAAAGACTTCAAGGTTTCGTGTTGATCCTAAAACAGTCTCTGATATCATGAAACGATACTGTAAGACAGGTTCAATATTCAGCAAGACCATTTCTGGTCGAAAATCATCCGTAAGGACGAAACAATTAGTGGATGTCGTCCGAAAGAGACTGTCACGAAATCCACTGCGGTGTATGAGGCAAATGGCTATAAACCTCCGATATCTTTCAGACACCCATGTGACGGGTCATGCAACGTCGACACCTATTTTCGGCTGCTTCCAAAGCAAAGCGATTGGACAGTTGTAAGAAAATGGTCGGAGAGATTCAGAGCGCCGGTGACAATGTCTTCATCTAGTTGGACGATAAGATATTCACCGTGGAAGCTGTACCGAACACCCACAATGACAGGATTTTGACTACGCGGTCAGATGCTGTCCCCGAAGGCATCTGTAAGGTGTTTCGCCGAATGAAACCCGCTGTAGTGATGGTTTGGGTTGCAGTATCATCCGATACCTCCTCTGGTGTTCATCAAAGAGAGAACGAAAGGGAATTCGGCAATTTGCATGAAAATTTTAGAGGATAATGTTTTGCCATGAGTGACCGAAGCATTTGGAGATAATTACGTGTTCACACAAAACGGCGCTCCTTCTCATACGTTCAATGAGACAGCAGTGATGCAAGAGTCATTTTAGCAGATTCTGGGACAAGAATTTGTGGCTCCAGTCCAGCCCGGACCTCAACCATATGGACTTTGTTATTTGGTCCATTCTAGAAAGTGATGTTTCAAGAATTTCCAACAAAAATATCACCACTCTGAAGAAAGCCTTAGTCGCGTCATGGAATCGTTTAAGTGAAGAAGCCGTCCGGTGTTCGTGTGACTCTGGTCTTGGCCATCTTCGGGTGATTGTGAAGGTTAAAGGCGGTCATATTGAATGAAATATATCTTCATATTTATCTAAATCCTAAAGAACTCCTGTGTTTTTATGCCCTCTACTAAAAATTATGACTAAAAATCAATCGGGAATACTTTGGAGCGCAACCTGTACATGATGGCTATGTACTCGTGACCGAAGAGCATCACTGATCATTAGACACACGGTGCAAAATGTTCCTAATGGTCAGTGATGGTGTAAATTTGCATTTTGCACATACGGCTCCACTGGTAATAAATGAGCCCAGCTCTTGATAAACATACTCGTCCGTAGATGTTGCAGACCAAGCTTCCCCCGTCTACTACCACACTGGTGATTAAATCTTTATTACGGTCACTTGGGACCGAACATAGAATGTGAACAGTACAGGACAAACAATTACATAAAATGAATGAGTTCGTGTTTAAAATTTTTTGCGATTAATATAAATCGATAATGAATATATTTACAAATAAATGAACTTAACCATTTTTTTCTTTTCTCTTTTTTTAATAAAGCGTGAGCGAATTGAATTTACAACCCGGTAGCCTGTAAGGCCCAACAGATCCCTTTTTATCTTTTTCGGTGATTAATTTGGGTGACTTGCACCCACCGTTTTCACCACTTCCTTCCATCTTTGTTCATATACTCTAGCTGACAGGGCCCTCTTTTCCAGCCCTATCTTGCTCTTCAAATGGTATCTCAAGTAAAGCAGCAAACCAGGGCCGGATATATAGGAACCTGTCACAAAGCCTTCCATTCTTGTCCTCCATATACATTCATTCAACACTGCTACCGTACAGAAAAAAGCAAGCCTCACCTTCCCACACTAGTGATGCGTTTTCGAACATTTCGCTTAAGCTCCCTCGGGAAAATGCGTTTGTTTTTTTCGATAATAACCATTCCTTCTTTTATTCGTTTTCCTCTTTAGTGGCAATGACAAGTTTCCCCACATGCCGTCAACGAGGATTTTACACAAACCATAAATTATAGACTTGGTCTCCTGTCGAATTATAGTAAGTCAACAACTGTAGGAAAGATATCAGCAGGTAGAAAAATATCGAGGACCGATATATTTAAAGCTCAAATCAGACCCTGAACCGAATAGTTGCGTGGCGAGCTAATTCTGCAGCTTATACATAAACAAAACAGCGTACGTTTATCAAATGATATTTCCATGCTATAACTTACAGGTCTATCAATAACACAGAGGTGTGCCTCTTTGGTTCATGCGATGAGAATATTTGGCAGATTGAGGAAAATTTGGCTGCTAATTCTGACACAACCGTCTACTATCTTGGGAATCGTCCTGGAAGATCAATGGTACACACACACATAAGAGAGTAAGGTATGATTTGAGCGTATGTATCTGCCTGGCTGATTCATGCTACGTAGAATGGTGGGTTGGGAATGAAAGGAAACTTCGTTGCTGTTCCCAACATGTCTATCTACTACTACTTTAATGCGTATACTTAAGATGTGTGTGCGTGTATTTTACATACATGTACACACCTGCAAGAAACACACACGTACACAGTCACGAAAAAACACACACATAAACACACACACACGTACATAAACACACACACACACACATCCACACAGGTCTAGAAACACACCCACGTGTACCCTGTGGTGTTCTAATTGCAACAATAGTGATATATGCAAAATATCGAACATCTAATGAAGAATTTATTTTGCTTTACTACAAAAAAATATCTTGAAAAGATCTTCAAACAGTTTAATAGCAACAGACATTATTTTTTTTTTTATTCATTTAAATACTTACCATGTTTATAACTATATTTTCTTGACATACGAATGATTATAACTTGAGGAAGCAATATTTCGTTTTCATCATCTTTATTACTTAACGTCACATTCTTTACTTTCTCACTATTTATAATAAAATATATTATTGAATGTATTGCGAGTGAGGTAGATGTTTCTGGTTGGAACCCCCAGGTTTTCTCTCCTGAAATCGCCTGGTTAAGAGTTCATCCGGGTACAGGAATGCTACCGGACACCTTGTAACTATGTTATGCTACCAACCAGCATGTTACATTGGGTGTTTAAGAACTCAAAGGTGCATAAAACAACCCCACAAACATCAAAACAAGCTGAAGATGACTGTCACTTCACACTAGTCTTCAGATGTCTGGGTACGCCCCCTGGCGCACACATTCCCTAGCCTCAAATCACCGCGAAAGGTTGAAAGAGACTGAAGAGTTTTCAAACCAAATCTCCCAAGAAAAACGTCAACGATATTGTGACGTCATAAACAGAATATAAGAAAATTTGAAATTGCTTTGGACTAAACAAATGATTCATAAATCAATATCACACACACACATACACAGACACACACACACACACACATTTTCTGTCTCACCTTCTCTCTCTCTCCATACACACATAAGCATAGGCACAAACACAATGATACATATATTATACAGGCATACAAATATTTTACACATGCACACACTCACATAGACGCATATAATCATAGGTATTTACATAATATATCTGTATGTATGTATATATATATACACATACATACATATGTGTATATAAATATATATATATATATATATAGGGGCAGGCGTAGCTGTTTAGTAAGAACGTTTTGCTTCCAACCACATGGCTCCGGGCTCAGTCCTACTGCGTGGCACCTTGGGCAAGTATCTTTTCGTATCGTCCCGGGGAGTGGGGTGACCAAAGCCTTGTGAGTGGATTTGGTAGACGCAAACTGAAAGATGCCAGTCGTATATTCCCTATTTTAACGTGTTTAAGGAACCCCCTAATTTGGGGGGGCTTAAAATTTGGAAAAAATGTTTTGTAAGGCATTATAATACTATCCATGTATAAGAAACTCCCATATTTTTTAACCTCATTTTTGACAAAAAATAGGGTTCCTTATAGACGTTAAAATACGGTGTACACACACATATACATACGCATATATAGTATAATAAGGAAATGAAAAATAGAAGTGTAGACGTTACTTTATTCCAAGTTGGTATAAATATCCAATAAAAACTCTGCAATTTGTTCCAAGCCTAATTAATTCAAAACAAAACGAAATACAATCGTTTTGAAATCACAAATTTCTTCGACTAAAACTCCATTAAGGCGGTGCTCCAGCATGGCCGCAGTCAAATGACTGAAGCAAATAAAAGAAAAGAATATATATAGGCGGAGGAGTGGCTGTGTGGTAAGTAGCTTACTTACCAACCGCATGGTTCTGGGTTCAGTCCTACTGTGTGGCACCTTGGGCAAGTGTCTTCTACTATAGCCTCTGGCTGACCGAAGTCTTGTGAGAGGATTTGGTAGGCGGAAAGAAGCCCGTCGCATATATATATATATATATATATATATATATATATATATATATATATATATATATATATATATATATATATATATATATATATATATATATATATATATATATATATGTGTGTGTGTGTGTGTGTGTGTGTGTATGCTTGTGTGTCTGTGTTTGTCTCCCCAACGTCACTTGACAACCGGTGCTGGTGTGTTTACGTCCCCGTAACTTAGCGGTTCGGCCCAAGAGACCGTTAGAGTAAGTAGTAGGCTTACATAGAATAAGTCCCGGGGTCGATTTGCTCGACTAAAGGCGGTGCTCCAGCATGGCCACAGTCAAATGACTGAAACAAGTAAAAGAGTAAAAGAGTAAAAGAGTATATAAGTTTGTGTGTGTGTACGTACATACATGTGTGCAGACAGGCAGGCAGGCAGGCAAGCAAGCAAGCAGACCGACAGACCGACAGACAAAGAACATGCGGAGAAACCCGTGTTATGGCTATTTAACGTCATTGAATATCTACTAAAGGAAATTGTAGAGAGAGTGACACTTCTTTCGAGACAGCCAATAAT
>NC_142944.1:45559023-45561523 GCF_046866305.1 Octopus bimaculoides | reverse complement strand
GACAACATTAGTAAAAGGCAAACACGTCCTCTGCTATGGTTAATGTCATCATCAAAAACGTTAACAAATAATATGCCTTAGTGTATATTTTGCGGCTCTCTACAGTCCAGGCCTAAATGTTGCCGAGGTCAGCTCTGTATTTCATCCTTTCGGGGATGATGAAATAAGGTACTGTATTCAATGAAATCCTCCTCCTCCTCCTCCTCCTCATCATCATCATTGTCATCGTCATCATCATCATCTTCATCATCACCACCACCACCACCACCACCACCACCACCACCACCATCATCATCATCATCATCATCATCATCGTCATCATCATCGTCATCGTCGTCATCATCATCATCATCATCATCATCATCATCACCACCACCACCACCACCACCACCACCACCACCATCATCATCATCATCATCATCATCATCGTCATCGTCATCATCATCGTCATCGTCGTCATCATCATCGTCGTCATCATCATCATCATCATCATCAGGGCCCTATTCAGGAGCTGAATCGCTGTATTAAACAGCGACATCTGTTCAGTGGTCAGAGTGAATGGTCACCTCTCAGAGCCGTTCAACATCATGTGCTCGGTCCGGCAAGGTCGCTACCTCTCATCTCTCTTGTATGTACTGACTCTTGAGAAGGAAAAGTTGTTTTTATATACCTGGTGGCCATGGCGAAAGAGGTTGTATGGTGGACGAGATTGAAGGGTCTAAAGACAAACATTTCTCTTTGTCCAATCCCTGATGAATTTCTTCAATTTTCACTTGAAAAGGAAAATAAAAGTTGAGAGGTAAGTGTTGTCTTTTAACCAGTTTGGCTGAAAGGTGGATGAAAGTGGCGAGAATGGTGTAGGTGGATGGGCCTGCCCTGAGCATACGGTGTAGTTGGGAAAAAAATAGGGAAAGGAAGAAAGGCGCCTGCCCCAAAAGTCAGGGCGCCCATGGTTTATTATGGGGTTTTTCCATGAGCAACCCGTAAACGTCTCCTCCCTATTGAGGATTACGCATTATTCAATTTTTAAATTTTGTTACACGCAAACCCTCACAACACACACACATTCTTTGTTTTGTCCTGTACTATGTTTTTCTTAATGTAAACCTTTATGGTTAATAAAGAAATCATTATTATTACTATTATAGTTGTTGTTGTTGTTGTTATTCTTCTTCTTCTTCTTCTTCTTCTTCTTCTTATTATTATTATTATTATTATTATTATTATTATTATTATTATTATTATTATTATTGTTCAGTAGTTTTATTTTTATAACGTGCTTTCACTTCACTACCGAGCGCAGCTCTGTGCGCCTTGGGTATGTGCTGTGGTTTGCTGTGGTGCTCTTATGTTTACTGTATTGAAAGTGTTTTGCGTAGAATGTGTGCAGTACCCAGTAGTGCAATTTTCTGTATGTTATATATATTTGTAAGTCCTGGTATTTTTGTTATGTATTTGTCTGAATATTTTTTTATTATACCTAAGACACCTACTATGATAGGAATTGTTTCTGTTTTTAGATTCCACATTCGAGTTATCTCTATTTCCAGGTCTTTGTATTTTGAAAGTTTTTCCATTTCTTTTAGAGAAACGTTGTCATCTGCTGGTATTGATACATCAATTAGAAAGCATTTTTTTTCTTCATGATCTTTGACAACTATATCTGGTCTATTTGCCTTAATTTCTCTATCTGTGTGTATTGGCATATCCCAGAGTATGGTTGCTTTCTCGTTTTCTGTGACCTTTTCTGGCGTGTGTTTATACCATCTTTTTTCTGTTGTTATTCCATAGTGTTGGCATAGCTTCCAGTGTATATAGGTCCCAGCTCTGTCGTGTCTGTGAATATATTCCTTCTTAGCCAGGACTGGGCAGCCAGAGATAATATGATTTATTGTTTCTTGTCCATCTCCACATATTCTACAGTTACTTGTTATATTTCTTTTCATTATGTGTTTTTGGTAATTTCTGGTGGGGAGGCTCTGGTCTTGTGCAGCAATTAAAAATCCTTCAGTCTCTGCTTGAGTCCTGAGCTTCTCAGCCATTGCTGGGATTTTTCTCTGTCTATTTCTTTCGCATTTAGTTTAGCCCAGTATTTACCATGTAGGGGCTTTTCTTGCCATCGTTTTATCATGGTCCGTTGCTGTTCTAGTTTTAGTTTGGATTTCATTTGTTTTATAGCTTTTGTTGTTTCTTCTTCTTCTTCTTCTTCGTATTTGTTAGGTAGATTGATTTCTTGTTTGTATTTGTCAGCTTCCTTAAATACTGAAAACAGTTTTTTGTTTTGCTCGTGTTTTGTGGCTATTTGTATTAGTTTCCCTTGCTTCTGGAGTAGGTATTTTTGCAGTCCTATGGTGGTTATTTTATAATAGTTTTCTAGCTGTATAAGACCCCTGCCACCTTCTGTGCGTTGTATATATAGCCTTTCTATGTCAGATTTTGGGTGGTGCATCCTACATCCTGTCATTATTTTTCTTGTTTTCCTGTCTATTTTACATAGTTC
>NC_142944.1:45514023-45554023 GCF_046866305.1 Octopus bimaculoides | reverse complement strand
GACCTTACGATCGAGGGCCGAATACCATAACCACTAAAGCACGCGCCTTCACATATGCATATATATTACGCGCACATATATACACAGACACATACATACATATATGTATACCAGCATATATATGCATGTATATATCTTTGTATGTATATGCACACGTATGCATATATAAAATGAAAAAAGCAAATAAAACGAAGAATCGTTTGTTTATGTAGTCGGCACTTAATGTATATCGGCTGAATGGACGTCAGTGATTGGTTGAAATTATCGAAATAAGACGATTTTTTACATGAAATAAATTCGAATACAAAAATATTTTTCTGTTCTATAACACAAAATAGATAAGTATACGAAGTTTGAAAGTCTTTCGGTACCAAAAACACTACGTAAAACATTAATGAAAAATGTGGCCCCCGTTTTAAAAAAGATCCTGAAATTGTCTTTCGCAATCATCTCCTACCACATAGTACTACAGATAGTAATAATGCCAAAATAGTAGCAGTTATAACAGTAGCAACAACAATAACAACAACAGCGGCATCCTAAACAATTAGCAGCGACAAGAATAATGGCTTATTAATCAAACGGGCTCGCAAAATCAGCAGCAGCAACAAACCCTGCATTGCGAATGCTACAGTATCAAACTGTAGTAGAAAAAACCCAGACCATCACCAACACCACCACCAACACCACTACTACCATCATCTTATCAACACTACTACCACCACTACCAATACCACCACCACCACCACCACTACTATCACCACCAACACAATCCCCACCATAACCACCTCCAAAAAAAAAACCACCAAAAGGATCTTTGTGGTTTTCGTCACTGCTTACAATTATCTTCAAAAAACATTTTTAATGTAACACAAAGATGTAATTTCTGACGCTGAATCCGAATTTGTTATTCATTTATTCCAGAATAATTTTGCAAAAATGTTACAGGTGTTCAAAGTTTGATAATTTTCAGAATTTTCAACCAATTAAAAAACAGCTCGTTCGCTGCCTCTTCCATCATCGGAGCAGGGGCGGGCGGGGGTATCGGCATGTCGAAACATTAAACTAAGATTGTTGAGTGCGAGTTCCATCTGTTATGAAAACAAACAATTATAGAACAAGCGGTGGATACACTGCTTTTAAAATTTGCAAAATTTGGGTATTTTAGCCAATCAGGAGCGAGTATTTTAGACATCATCGTGGCGAAGAAGTCTGTTTCTATAGTAACCAAA
Organism: Octopus bimaculoides; assembly: GCF_046866305.1. NCBI lineage: Eukaryota > Metazoa > Mollusca > Cephalopoda > Octopoda > Octopodidae > Octopus > Octopus bimaculoides. The sequence goes on along the minus strand of NC_142944.1, from coordinate 45,552,791 downwards.
GCAAAGGAGCACCACGTGTTCCATAGCTGATTGTGAAGAACTCTGTTTCCATATTACTAGGGTTAGGGTTAGGGTTAAAGCAAATTTAAAATGAAAAAAGCAAATAAAACGAAGGTATGGAGATTAAATACGCTTTACATCGCTTAATGAGCCAAAGGAGTAAATGTAAACAACTGAATACTTGTCAGTGATTGGTTGAAATTATCGAAATAAGACAATTTTTTACATGAAATAAATTCGAATACAAAAATATTTTTCTGTTCTATAACACAAAATAGATAAGTATACGACGTTTGAAAGTCTTTCGGTACCAAAAACACTACGTAAAACATTAATGAAAACTGTGGCCCCCGTTTTAAAAAAGATCCCCATTATCACCACCACCATCGCCATCACCACCACAACCTCTATCACCACTATTAACACAATCACCACCACCACAATCATAATCACCACCGCTGCCACCCACCTAAGAAGGTAATAACAACATCGACGAAAGGTAATACTAACAACGGGAGCACTGGAAATACAACAAAGATTTTTTTTTTTTTTTTGTTAAGATCACGAACGTTTTCGATCTCATCTCACAAAACAAAAGCATGAACATTGAGAAGAAGAGAACAAAAACATCTACAGACTAGAACAACGAAAAACTAGGCTCAATATACAGTAACACTTTTTATAACAACAGATATGTAAGCAATTCTGTAAAAATGTTTATGAGCGAAAAAATATACAAATTAGGTCGTATACCGTCAGAAGAAGCTGAACTTGCATAAAAAAAATATATCGGAAGACATTAATGTTGCGTGAGACATACCCATAAGTTCGGATATATCCATGTTATTTTCCATTCGGAAACCCTAGGATAGAAGCACTCTGCCGTCTCACAAAGAAATTAATATTTTATACTGATGTCGATCTACGTGGGATAGAGGTTGATGTGAGTAAAAATCTCAAAACATGCCACCAGAACTAGACTTGTAACACCTTGGCAAGCTGCTGGAAATAAAAAGTAAATTGGGTGGTAGTGGGGGATTCTGATTCAGTTGAAAATTAAGACACTGTACAAATCTCTAATCTTATAGAGATTTCAGGAAGGTAGCGACATCAATTGGTAGTAGAGGGTAGAAGATCTGAGGGCTACAACTGTGGAAACACCATTCACCTCAAAGATTCCTGCTCCCAAGAATAACAGAAAATGAGTGCTGAAACAAAATCTTTATCACACAAATGACAGCATCAACTACAACAACAGCATTCAACCCCAGCAACAGTAATTGTAACATTAGTTACAAACTGGAAGTAGTACCTACAACAATATCTGCAACAACATGTCCAAGAGAGGAAACAACAGCAACAAAAAACAACAACAACAACAAAAGAAACACCGCCGCATGAGCCATCACTTCGCCGACAAGAAAAACAAAATAAAAGGACAATATCACTCAAGATTTGCCCTTTCCATTCGGGATCCCTCAAGCGTGTTATGTGGGGAAGCGGGGGTTTTCAAAGTCCGATATTATAAAAAAAAAAGCAACAAATGCAATGAAAGAAAAATACAAAATAAAAAGAAAAAAAAGGAAACACTAACACAAAAGAAAAAAAAACACTATTAGCAAACGGGGCAGATGCCTTTGAGCAACAATGCACCAACACAATCCTGAAAAGCAACTATGCAAGTGCAATCACCACCATCACCACCGTCACCTCTATCACAGGAAAGAAGAAAAACCACTATTTTTGTCGACACCACCACCGCCACTGCCACTGCAACAACAACAACAACAACAAAGCCAGCAACAACAGCCCCCAACAGCGGCAAGCGACCATAACAGCATTAATGGCAATATGAGTAAAACCAGCAGCTACGAAAACAGCAGTAACAGCAGCAGCAGTAGCAGCAGCAGAAACTGACTGCAGCGCCTACAGCACCATCAATTCCACCACTACCGCCAACAACAACAGCGACAGCAGCAGCAGCAGCGGCAGCAACAGCAGCGGGAGCAGCAGCAACTAAAACCACAGGAAACTCACCACCATTGAGGGCCATAACAAACAGCAGCAACAATAACATCAACAGAAAAAAAAAACAAAAGTCTTAAAACAACAACTACATTAACAAAAACGTCTGCACAAACCGCCTGAAAACATGCCCCGCTGTTACTCACACCACAGAAACGTGTGTGGCGAAGACGACGGGGAAGACAGAAAATGGCGAACAGTAACAAACGCCAAAGCAGAAACGAAAAGAAACACAAATACGTCAATGAAAATAATGAGATGTACGAAAAAACTGAGGAGATACTTTTGAGCTGCTATTGGGATTGATGTAGCAACATCAATCCCAACAGCAGATACTTCAGTACAACCAACACCATCACCATCGCCTTCATGATCACCGTTACCACTGCCACAGTCGCCACCATTACAAGCGTAAACGTAAACACAAACTAATTTAGACATACAAGTCAGATTACAACAACCAGCACGAACAGAAAAGAAATAGCTAAACGACCGTAAACGTAAACGATTAAGGATTTTATGGAGGACATGCTAACATACAATATCATGGAAGGAAGTGTAAGAGGGTAGTAGATCAAGCGGTGGGCAAAGACGGACAATGGATGGACATTATCAAGAGCTGGTTGGACATTAGTGACAAGGCAGCTCAATCGGGAACATTTTCGTTGTGGTGCCATCAATGCGCTGCAGGCGTTCGATACATGACGGTGACGACGGCGACTACTAATATACACACACCAAATATACTAACAACATCGTAATTTACTAAAAGCATTCCAGCCCACCTGAGAATCATTCCAAATATCAAAACACATCTTTAAAATAAACACGCCAAAGCAGGTGGGCAGGTGAAATATAACAGAAAGCTACGAAAGGAAAGTTTCTTCAAACGCCTACAATCAGCAGAATTCCAATGGAATAAGATAAGTGGGCCTACTTCACGTTCCTTCTTCAGTTTAATTACTTTCGTTAGAGTAGGCAGTATAAAAGCATATGACCTGAGGTCAGTTTTAAATTAGAGTCATCAGTTTGTAGTAACGCTTGCGCATGCGTAGTCTTACGCATGCGTAGAATTAAACAAGCAAGCGTTTCCCGCTCAATTCATTCTCTTTCTCGCTGGCCAGCGATTGAGCATGGACGTGTGTTTAAAGCTGTTTCTACATCTTTCGGTCTTACACTCGACAGCTCGTTATTCTCACCTCTAAAGATGTATAACTAAAGATATGTATGTTTTACCACCTAAATAAATGTTGTTTGAGTTGTTTAGTCTGGAGTTCAGCGTTCCGTCTATTTCTTTAATTTTATAGTAGAAAGTCAGGTATACAATCTAAAGATGTATAACCCACTTTCTACTAAAGTGGTGACCCCGACGAAGAAAAAACGCAGCATGAACTACGGATTACCTACTTATTACTGGTGAACCTCGACTAAAGAACAAATACGGCCATGGAGACTGACTCATTACCACCATCTCCAAACATAGTCAACACGACTCAACAAGAGCGGTTTTTATTCTCGTCTCTGTTAGAGTGGATTTTTTTCCACTCACGAAAAACAGACAAGAATTACAGCCTGCTTTTCATGTTCTTATATGTCGCATTCACACTCTCACATTACACATACATCTTTTATGCCACACAATGACTCTTGTTATTCATTTCGCACGGTCGTTCTTTCATCTTGGGTTAAGAAAATTTTTCTTCGAGGTTTTCGCTAATGGTCGTACAGAAATTTTGTCTGTCGATCGTTCTGTAAAAGCGTACCTTTTCAAACACTCATCACCAAACAGCCTTTTCGCCACCAGCGTCGTGCGCCAACCAAGATTACCACCGTGACGACAACAATTACTACTATCAATTACAGGCTTTCCCCCCGACGTCGCCAAGTTTCAACCGAATCATTACCACCACACATACAGAACACAGCTATAGCAGTTCCTGCGCCGACGTTTTCATCAATGTACTCTATCTCGGTGTTTTGGGATTTATTTCGCAGTCTATACTACAGACACTTTCACTTGTTCTGTGTTTTTTTTTCTCACACACACACTTGTGCACTCATACATTTTCTTTCCTTTCAGGGAAAACAAACCCTCAAGACTTTTACATCGTGTGATTCCAGTTTCCTGGACAGTTGTCGTCACGGTTGTTTTGTCATTGTCATTTCATTTATACATTGCATGTTCTGTGTTTTTTCTCACACACACACTTGTGCACTCATACATTTTCTTTCCTTTCAGGGAAAACAAACTCTCAGACTTTTACATCGCGTGATTCTAGTATTCCTGGACAGTTGTCATCACGGTTGTTTTGTCATTGTCATTTCATTTATACGTTGCATGCATGTATTTCACAAGTGTACATTTCATTTCTTTGAATTTTCTTTGTGTGTGTTTGTACCACATCTTGTGGGTGGTTTTTCAGTGGCCATCCTGCCTCAGGCGTTCTAACAGATTTTATTTATCGTGCGTTTCCGCTCTGGCGAGGGAGCTCTGTAGTAACGCCTGCGCATGCGTAGTCTTACGCATGCGTAGAATTAAACAAGCAAGCGTTTCCCGCTCAATTCATTCTCTTTCACGCTGGCCAGCGATTGAGCAAGGACGTGTGTTTAAAGCTGTCCCTACATCTTTCGGTCTTATACTCGACAGCTCGTTATTCTCACCTCTAAAGATGTATAACTAAAGATATGTATGTTTTACCACCTAAATAAATGTTGTTTAAGTTGTTTAGTCTGGAGTTCAGCGTTCCGTCAATTTCTTTAATTTTATAGTAGAAAGTCAGGTATACAATCTAAAGATGTATAACCCACTTTCTACTAAAAGTTAATTCAATAACCTTAGACCACTGGATATAGATGTCACGTGAGACCAAAATCTGAGGTTTCACCCATATTTTCGCTGGATACCAGATGTACATATTCCCAAGTTGACTGGGAGTTAGAAGAGGATGGACCGTGTTGTTTCGGAGGGATCTGTATTTCACAATACGGACTATCTTCATGGATACAAAATCTAAGTTCGTGGTCCTGGATTTGAGCAGCAGTGAAGGGATTGCTTTCAGACTAATAGCTGTCTACGTCACGACTGGGCTGGAGCACCAGATTTCTTAGGGCGTCTGGAGGTTTTCTTCGGAACACCAGACACAGACACACACACACACACACACACACACAAACACACACACAATTATATATATACATATATATATATACAACGGGCTTCTTTCAGTTTCCGTCTACCAAATCCACTCACAAGCTTTGTCGAACCGAGGTTACTGTAGAAGACACTTGCCCAAGCTGCCACGCAGTGGGACTGAACCTGGAACCAAGTGGTTGGGAAGCAAGCTTCTTACAACACAGTCACGCCTGCGATTGTTAGCCAACAGTTCGGTGCTCGTTACTGGTGGTCTGGAATAGACAGGGGCAGGATCAATTTAGGTCAGTCGAAAGCTTTTGATAGGGGTGACTGCCAATACTTGTCCTAACGGCGGCAGGTTTCGATCTTGTCTTCAGCGTTTGAATTTCAACAATGTACGTCATCAGTTCAGTAGTTGTATTGAATAGCCACCTGTCCAATGCGCATCATTCAGTATAATGTGCTTGATAAGTCTCGTTTGTCTCTTCTCGTCTCATTTCTTGATTCTTGTGTCACTACTTCAGAAATTAGAGACGTCGGGCGGATGGAGTGTCGTCTCGTAAGAACTAGGATGTAACAAAAGCGTTTCGTCAAAGGCGAACGACTTTATTGAAGTGATAGGCGTTGACAGGAGCAAAAATGTATATATATAAAACAGAGAGTGTACGTCTGTCTGTTGTGTCATCACAAAAACTCGAGAGCTAACCAACCGATTTCATTAAAATGTTACACATTCATTACTTAGGGTCCATGGAGTGTCATGGGCCAAAAGAAATGTTCAACTTATTGCCTAATGCGACCCCGAAGCAATCTCTTAAATTGGTTCGGTATTACGTATCAAAAGTGAAACAATAACAACCCCATTGTAATGTGATATAATATTGTTTCACTTTTATATTATTTCACTTTTATTGTTTCACTTTTATTCATTCACTTTTATAGTTTCACTTTTGTGTGTGTATCTGTGTTTGTACCAACACCATCGCTTGACAACCGATGTGGCTGTGTTTACGTCCCCGTAACTTAGGGGATCAGCATAAGACACCGTTAGAATAACTACTAAGCTTACAAAGAATAAATCCTGGGGTAGATTTGTTCGACTAAATGCATTGCTTCAGCATGGCCGCAGTCACATGACTGAAACAAGTAAAAGATTAAAAAGCTATACCTTTTTAATCGCGAGCAACGCCGGGTATCTCTGCTAGTATAATGAAATTATTATGTATAGTGCTCAGGTGCACTACAGCTCATCAAATATAGTCAAGACCATGGGGGATGGCGGGGCACTTTAAGTTTGGTTGGCTCCTTGTACACAAGAAGTAAAATCTTAGAAAATTACCAAATTTAAATCTCAAAACCCATCTATTTCGTGTAATTGAATTTGAAGAATTAACAGAGAAAATTTAAATAATGACTGAAAATGTCGCTTTAAGGTACACTTTTCAAAATTCAAATTTCGTTTTTCAGACATCCACTTTCTTTCATTGTGAAAAGTACAAAGAAGTAGAGAAGAAGGGGTAAGATTTTTTTTTTCTTTTGATGCAAGTTACAAATGTTTCAGAATGTGGAATAAGATAACATGACAGAAAATTACGAAGATGTGTGTGTGTGTGAGGTGGGTAGAGACACCAACATTTAAAAGACATGGATTCTTCTTCTTTTAAAACGGCTTCTCTTCATAGTTTTGCAATGTGTGAAAAAAAAATGGGGGAAAATCCTGATAAAATGAGGAAATTCAAACAACTATTTCCGAAAGTTTGTTTTTCCAGTTTTCATTAGGAGTAGGTGGAGTACAGTGAGTAATATTTACGACACTTTTGACTTTGAAAAAAAATATATTTTTCACAAATGTTCACTACCTTGCAAAAACTATATTAGCAGTATTGTTAGTTAGACAAGTAAGAATATCTATGACCGTCTACTTCGTACTCTCTATATATATACTGGCTGACATCACCTTATTTATAATGACTAGCACATACTGCTCGTCACGTGGGAGGATGTACTATTATTACTGTTACCCCCACATTATCTCCCCTTTTTAATTTTTCTTTTCTTAGAGAGTGTCCTTTTATTTCTTTTAATAGCAATACTTTTTATATCACCCCACCTCTCTTTTTTGAGTTTTTTCTTAGTTACACATTTAATTTTTTTTCCATTTGGCATCTACTTCCAGGAACTCCTTACATTTTTTTCTTACGCTTGTACGTCTGGGTTCAATCACCTGTGGTGGCATTGGACTTGAAATGTATCCTATAAACATTCCATTGGTTCTTACATTCTCTTGGGTTCGCTCTCAGTGAATCTTTTTTCATTTCGTTCATATGTCTCTTGTATTCGCCTTTTCTACTTTTTACCAAGTATAGCATTTTTCTTGGTAATCACGCCATCTTTCCAACTCTGTTTTCCATTCTTATGTGCCCTCACAAATATATTTTCACCAATTTTGAAGAATCTTGCTGTATTTTTTATTGCAATTTTTCTTTTCTTTCCCGGTAGCAATTTGTTAAAAAGTGATTTTATTTTCCTCGCAAACATCAGCTCCGCTGGTGACACACCTGCTGGTGTATTTGAATTTGGTGTCACATGGTATACTCTTAAGAATTGTTGTAGAGGTATCTCAACCATGACTTCCTTATTGGAATATATTGACAAAGCATTCTGCTTGTCCGTTAGATTTTGAATGGTATGACGCCGTAGTTACATGTTCTACAGTAAATGTTTTACAAAACTTCTTAAATTCAAGGCACAAATTGCGTTCCATTGTCAGACCCTATAGCGTATAGGATGCCAAATCACGCAAACAGCTCATGTAAAAAAAATTTGTCACAGTTGAGGAGGTTGGTTTTTTACACTTACAAATCTCTGGCCACTAAGAGAAACTATCGACTACCACTAAGTAGTATGAACCGTTTAAAAGACCAGCAAAATCGATGTGTAGTCTCGACTACGGAACATTTGTTTTTGGCTAGGATCACTTTTTATCGTCGGTAATTTTGCTGCTAGAGCACATCCTCTACAGCCTTTCACCAAATTTTCGGTTTCTGTATCCATTTTTGGCCAGTATTTGTAGCTGCGCATTAAAGCTTTCATCTTCGAAATACCAGGACGTCTGACATGAAATTCTCTCAACATTTTCTTTCGTAGTGTTTCAAGTATCACTACACTCTGTGCATAAATCAGTATGCCATCAACAAATTGAGTGTAGGTCCACATTGTAAGCTAATAAGAACAAGAATGTACCGCTCATTTTGAAGCAGAGTTGTAGCTGATATCATTCACATGAATTGCGCGAAGTTGGTGGTGAACACAGAAATCATTGCATTTCAAAGAAAGATATGTTGTTTCTGGGTTGTCAATTCATCAACTAGTTTGAAACTGCGCCTTCACTGCTAAGGCAGATCACTGCCGTTTTTTTTTTTTTGTTTTTTTTTTTTCATACGCTTCTATCCCTGATTGGCTGGAGTCTGCAACAACACAACTGAACTATGCCTGACTGGCTACAGCTGTAATCTGTTTGCTGTGTGTGTGTTGGTATTTCTTTTTTAGAATTGTATATTGACAGTATTGGGTGATGATCCGTTTGTAGATAAAAACTTTTTCCATGGACAAATCTATGGAATTTTTCACACCGAATATTATTGCAAACGTTTCCTTTTCTATCTGACTATAGTTCCTTTCAGTTGGTAATAACAATCGTGACGCATGGGTTATAGCCTTTTTACTCCAATCATCATATTTGTGCAGAAGCACTGCTCCTACACCGTACTCACTCGCATCTGTAACCAATATAATATCCAGCTTTGGATCAAAATGCATTAAAAATAAGACCAATGTTAAAATGCTTTTTAACTCGTCAAATGCCTTCTGGTACTTATCAATGCAACAGCATTTTGTATTTTTCTTTAACAGAATGAGGCCCTTACATTATGTATATTGGGAATGTAAATTTGATAATAATTTACTAAACCCAAGAATACTTGTAGCCTAGTCACATTATTCAGCGTGAGCATATTTTTTTATCACAGTTGTTCTGGATGGATCCAGCTTCAGTCCGTTTTTGTCTTTTATCTGGCCCAAGTATTTAATTTTTTTCATAAAGAACTCGCATTTCTCTTCCGTTAACTTGAAACCGTATTCTCTAATCTTCTCGAATACCCTTTTAACATGTTGTTCATGTGATTCACTATTTATTAGAATATCGTCTAAATGGGCGATAGCAAAATCACAGTTGCTCAGTATTGTATCCATTATTTGCTAAAATATGGAAGGAGCCAGTAGTTGTGGGGGCACTCGGAGTACAAACAGCCATGTCTGAGAAATATGTCAAAAGAAATCGGAATTGACATGAGAGTAGAGCAAGCCCAAAACACTGCTCTGTTGGGGACAGTTAGGATTTTGAGATTGGTACTTGGATGTTGAATGTCTTCCACGATAATTAACAACTAAGTATCAAAGCTTATAATGTGTGGAAAGAAACCCTGTGAGACCTCTGACAGCAGGCTGCTGTACGCTCTCACAGAATCAACCAGAACAAACAAGACCGAATGTTCTGAGAAGTAAAACAATAATAATAATGATAATGGAAAAAAAGGGCCTCGGGGTGGGGTGGGGGGCGATGCATACTCTGCGCACAGATAATTTTTTTTCGCAAATTATGGTGTGGCTTACAATGCGTTGCTTATCCATGCTTTTTAATTGAACTGAGTTAAGTTTTTTTTTTTTTAAGTATCACCACTATAGGTATTTATATTCCGGTGAAATTAAGAAAACAAGCCGTAAATAAATGAAACCCTCGAATCTATCAGTGTACGCGCGCACGCGCACAATACATGCATACACACACCACACACACACACACACACACATACACACAGAGTAGCATATTTATGTATGTATGTACGTATGTACCCACACGTGTCTACGCGCATAGGTACACCATAATCTATACATACGCAGATGAGGGTCGATTCATATGAAAAAGCAAGTGAACAAAATAATATAACCATTTGCTTAGCGGGAAATTTTTTTTTAAGATAATGAGTATTTCTGCCGTTTTCCAGTAATTTTACAAACACACAAAGACAAGTGATTACAATACGTTTCAAATTTTGGCATAAGGCTAGCAATTTCAGAGGGAGAGGATAAGTCGATTATTGCGACCCCAGTGCTCAACTAGTACTTATTTTATTGAACCCGAAAGGACGAAAGTCAAAGTTGACCTTGGCGTAATTTAAACTCAGAACGTAAAGCCGGAAAAGACGCTGCTGAGTATTTTGTCCGGCATACTAAATATTCTGCCAGATCGCTGCCCTCAAAAAATAATTACAATTCTATCTGTTATGGGCATAATGACGTGTTGTTTATGCCGAGGTTCAACCAAGCCATCCCGTCAATGTTTCTAGACTTTTCCAGTCTTATGTGGACTATATAAAGCGTAGTTGGTACGTGTAAAGATGTGACTAGTGCAGACTTTATGATAAGAATTTGGTATTTCGTCCATCTTTATGTTAAAATTCTGCCGAGGTCGACTTTGCCTTTTATCCTTTCAAGATCGATAAGTAACATTTGAATATTTCCTAGAAAAAAATGCTATTATTTGTTTCATTCACTGGACTGCAGCTATTTTGGAGCACCACATCGAAGGTTTTAGTCAAATAAATGTCCTCCAGAATAAAACAATACGAGAAAGATAAGTTTTAACTTGGCATGGCACAAGACGGAGCACTGACTTGGCGCAGTACAGCACGATGAGAAGGAGCCTTAACTCAAAACAGCAAATCACGACGGGAAGGACATGCAAAATATACTTCACTTTATTACATATACTATACGTTAATGCAAAAGCATATTGTGTTTATTGACTATCTTCAAAATGATCTCACCCTCAATGGAAAGTTCAATGCCAACTTGCTAAGGCAGTTATGAAAGGCTATCAAGACCAAACACCCAGAAAAACTGATGAATGAGTCTTGTTTCATTAGGAGAATGCTTCAGCATGCAAGTCATTGGTTTCAATGGTTGCTGTGTGTGACTGGCTTTGAACTGGTTGATCACCTTCCCTACGTTAGTGATTTGGTTCCATTTGGTTATCATTGAAAAAATCCACATTTTTCATTTAAAAAATTGGACCTCGGTTTGCACCCCACTAAGCAAATTTTGTTCCTGAGCTGCTTCATGTGTGAGTGGGTACATGTAACAATAACATCCATACACACACCACATCTACGTATGCAATCATGTATGCCTGTGTGAAGATATATATATATATATATAAAATGATGATATATCATTACCGTCATCATAACTGTTTAACGTCCCACCTTCCATTGCTGGCTGGCTTGCATTAATCACAAAAGTTTATTGAGGTCAAGGCTGCACTCAGTTACCATACTAAACAATATACCAACATTGTTTGCTCACTTCTATCATAAGTGTGTGTATTTAGCATTGTTGTGTGGTTTTAGCTATGTATAAGTAAACACAATGCATATTTTATGTGTATTTGCAGGGATATATATGCACAGAAAGACGAACAGAAATAGCAGTCAAATTTCCCTTGGATCATATCCCAGACGTAGGATCAAAGCTGAAACACCATTGAAATTGGATTAGCTCAATCAGAGAGATAATCTGGGGATAAGCCACATAACTAATAACAATTTTAAAAAGGGCATTTCTATGCTGGGATCTTACAACCTGGGTGACCACACACTTGGAGGTGCAAGATGCTACTTCCAAAGAGGCAAAGTATATACCTTATTAAAATCACTTTTCAGAACAAAGTTAATAAACTCATAAAATAATTTTATTATTCTACAAGTGTAGACAGCAGATTACATCAACTGATGGTCAGTTAAGTATCATATCATACAAGTGTCGTTTATTGATATCAATGAAAAAAGACTTCCTTCTAAGACTTTCAAGATATAAATACATTGACAATATGTGATCTTTTACTCAGTTTCTCTGTCTTCTGAGTGTGTTTGTGTGAGGGAAGAGACAAACATTGAAAAGACATGGATTTGTAAAACGTTTGTTTTAAAAAGGCTTCCCTTCATTGTTTTGCAGTGTATGAAAAAAAAGGGATAATCCTGACAAAGTTTTCAGAATTCCAACATATATGGGACAGCTATTCTGAAAGAATTCCATTTCTCCAACAGATGACAACATACGAGTTCTGGTCATCTCATAGGTCTTCGCAATAGCAAGAACTAGTTCTTCTGGAATGCCATAGGCTTGAAGGATCTTCAATATTTTGTAACAATGGCTGCTGTTAAACCCATTGCTGAAGTCCATGAAGGTTATAATGGTAGGTAGCAGTCTTGATTTAACTCCTATGATAAGCCTCAGGGCTAAGATCTGATGTGTTGCGGCGGTCTCTCTCTGGTCTAAATCCATTTTGATTTGATCTCTGATGACTGTCAAGCAACTGTTGAATCCTGTTGAGGATCATTCGGTTGATGACTTTGAGTGAGATATTATTGGACAGTGCAATTCTTCTGTAGTTAGTTCCATTGCTGAGGTTTCCTGTTTTTGAGATTGGTATCAAGTTAATCTCAAATTAGTGATCTGGACTTTCTTATTCGCAAAATCTAGTATTATTTCATCGAAATTGCACATCTTGATAACTTCAGGGGGAATTTCATCAGGGCCAGAAACCTTTCCCTCTTTCAGTCAATTTTTGGCACTCTGAAGTCCTTCAAATACTAGCTGCGGTGCTACAAGGAGATACACTTGCACCATATCTGTTTATATATATATATATATATATATATATATATATATATAATTATGTGTATTTCTTATAAAATGTGTGTGTGTGTGGTTGTGGTAAAGAAGCTTGCTTCCCACCTTCTCAACCATATGGTTCAGGGTTCAATCCCATGGTGTGGCACCTTGCACAAGTGTCTTCTACTACAACTTCGGGCCGATTAAAGCTTTGAGCAGATTTGGTAGACAGAAATGCAAAGAATGTGTGCGTGTGTGTGTGTGTGTGTGTGCGCGCGCGCGCGGGTGTGGGTGTATACAGTGAGAAAGAGAGAGATAGATACATATGTATATATATATATTATATAATATAATATACACACACACACACACACACACACACACACATATGTATCTCTATGTATATATGTTTGTATAAAAACCTGCAACTATGCTTAAAATATGCTTATATATTATCAAACTGTAACCATTCGTTCATTTCTTCTTCTCATTCAGACAGTATGTAATGTCTTTGGGGTTCTTCTTTTGTACTTAATACGAATCGAGAGTGGAATTATGAATCCATTTTGGTATATTGTTTCTGTGGACTTCGGGAAGTGTAAAACATATTCAAAAAGATTTATAAATAAAGGAAAGTAACTCCCAATTTATATCTTTTGAGTTATTTCCCTTCCGTTACTAAAATTGACCAAATTTAAAGCGAGGCTTGAGTGTGTGCTAACGTTTGCTTCTCCGACCTCATGGTTCCAGATTCAGTTACATAGCGTTGAACCTTGGGCAAATGTTGCCTTCTACTAATAACCCTGGGTTGGCTAATGCCATGTGAGTGGTTCTTGCAGACGGAGACAGAAAGAAAACAGTCGTGTGCGTGTATGTGTGTGTGTGTGTGGTTTTTCCATTTTGCCATAATAAATTATCGTCGTTTATCATTCGTCCGTTTTCGTCATGTCATGTCTGCTCACTTATCTCAGTAGCTCTCTTACTGCTGACACCACCAAAATGGACAATCTTATCCCTTATAACGCAAAATTGTGATGATTTTTGCCGATTACTGATGAGAGAGGAACACGTACACATCTTACGTGTGGTTTCACCGTGTGTTCCTTTGCCGTTCTTTAGTGCAATTTGTTACCCTTTTTATTTAACGCAACGCCACGCGCCATCTCCTCTCTTTCTCCACTCAGTGGCACCCCCATACAAAGGGTAATATTTGGTACGACATCTCTCTCTCTTTCTCTCCCTCGCTCTCTCCTTTGTCTAACTTTACTTTCTTATCACCTTACCTCTCTTTTATCTTGTGTCTACCCATTTCACTTTACTGTTCTCTCACCCCCACCATTTCTTTCTTGTTCTGTGACTAGCGTAACTAGGTAGGGGGAAGGGGCGCCCCCCCCCACCGGCGACACTTTTAAACGGGTGGCACGTTTGGGTCTGCTGTATGCAATATGTGTTTTTTTGTGGGGTCCAGAGTGGAAAACGGAAGGGCTGCCTCAAGCGGCACACACTCAAGCTACGCTGGTGTATTCTGTGTCCGTCTCCTTTATTCCTACAATTCCTTCTGTCTTCATCTGCATTTCTTTCTTTCTGTCAGCCCCGTGCCCCTTCCCACTTTACTTTGCTTCTATTTCTTCCACCTTCCAGTTCGGTCAACTATTTACAACCTTACCCTTCTCCTCTCCTCTCTCTCTCTCTCTCTCTCCCTTTCTGTCTCTCTCCCCTTTCCGTCTTTCTTTCTTTCTTTCTTTCTTTCTTTCTTTCTTCATATTTGTCTCTCCCTAACTTTCTCCAACCCTCTTTCATCTTTTCCTTCCCTTCCTCGCTTTCCTTTCCCCCACTCTCTGCTTTTCTATCTTCTCTTCACTACCGTTTTTTTTTTGCTTCCTGTCTCTCCCTCACTTATTGGCACCACGTAACCATCCTCTTTCTCCCTTCACCGATCTTTTTCCTGCTTGACCACTGACCTGTTCACTCATATGCTTTCAGCACCAGGTTCATCTAATTTTTCCACCTTTCATTTGATCCCCCTATCTATATTTTCATTTTCCTTTCTATCTCTACTTTCCTTTTGAAGTCCTATCGGACATTCTTTTCCATTAGTGTTACTTCTGCACATGTCTTGTCTTGATGCTGTCGCATAGCTGAAGGGCCTTTAAATGTGGATATATATATATATATATATATATATATATATATATATATATATATATATATATATATATATAGAGAGAGAGAGAGAGAGAGAGAGAGATTTTGTCCCTTCTCAAATAGCTAGATGTCCTGTAAATTTGAAATCTTAATTGTTGATATGACATGGTATGTCATAAGTGTCTGTATATTGTCTTTATTGTCATTTTGATTATAAAATAAACAGATTAATCAACAGAATACAGTGTCTGTAAGTTGATGAGTACCCCTCCATTTTCTTATTGCTATATATATATATATATATTATATATATACAAGAATTGTGTTGCTTTCCATTATGTTTTGTCCTTATTCTGTCATCGTTTAGCATTTCTTTTCGTCACCATCCTTTATATCCACACGCTTATCTTGACTGCGTTTTGCTCTTGACGCCACCAAAATGGACAATCTTATTCATAATGGGGCGAAACTGTGATGATCTTGGGCCGATAACTGATGAGGGATGAGGATGTTTACTTCTTAAGCGCTTCTTTATTTTTCTCCCTGTGTTTTTTTATGGTCCTTCAGTGCATTTTTTCCTCTTGATATATATTTTTGGCACTTGATGTACTGACTCCAAAGAAGAGATAGCATTTTTAATGGTGGTTCAGTTTTTCAATCGATCAATTGACCAATTGAGTAAACAGAACCATGAATGCACCCAAAACGCATATCAGAAGAGTTGCAAGTAAATAAATGTATGAAGCCTATTATTTATGATCTATCTTTTGTGTGTGTGTATATATGCATATGCGCATGTGTGTGCGTGTGCTTGCGTGTATTTATGTATGTATTTATGTATTTATGTTTGCATGAATATGTATGTATATTCTTTTATTCTTTCACTTGTTTCAGTCATTTGACTGTGGCCATGATGGAGCACCGCCTTTAGTCAAACAAATTGATCCCAGGACTTATTCTTTGTAAGCCTAGTACTTATTCTGTCAGTTTTTTTTTTTGCCGAACTGCTAAGTTACAGAGATGTAAACACACCAACACTGGTTGTCAAGTGATGGTGGGGGTCACACACACAAACATATACACTCATATATATACATGTATGTATATATATATATATATATATATATATATATAATACGACAGACTTCTTTCAGTTCCGTCTATCAAATCCACTCACAAGGCTTTGGTCAGCCCAAGGCTATAGTAGAAGACACTTGCCCAAGGTGCCACGCAGTGGGAATGAACCCGGAACATGCCAAAGCATGGCTGCAGTCCAATGCTTGACACAAATAAAAAAAATATAAACTATACAGAAAGGGTCTTAAGTTAATTAATGAAAGCTCTACTGCACCAGATGACAACTTACATTAATTAATGACACTCGTCAAAGATTCCACACAGTAAGATTGAACCCCAAATATTGTGATAGGGAAACAAACTTCTTACCATACAGCTAGCTTTCACCTATACTTAGACATTTTCAAACTATAATCATTCCTTCATTTCTTCTCTTCCAAGAAGGTATTCAATGTTTGTAGGATTCTTGTTCTATATTTAGTACGAAATAAGGCTGGGTATCTGAAACTGTTAATATGTGCATATGTTTGTGTCTTTTGTTTCTGTGGACTCCAAAAATCTAAATCATGCACATATATATATGTATATATATATATATATATATATATATATACTCCAAGAGAGTTAGGGATTGAGGATTTAACCCACTAAGGGATAGTATCTATCGAATATACTGCTGGGAGGGTGCCCAATTATTGTTACACTAGTGTTATACCAAGTGCGATAAGTGGGTGCGGGTAAAAGGGTTTTTTTTTAACCCTAAATTTATATAACAATAAGAAAATGGAGGAGAATATGCGGTGCAAGTCGATGGGTACTGCATATTCTCCTCCATTTTCTCATTGCCATATCATCATCATCATCATCATCATCGTGCTGGAGCATTGTCGTTAAGGATTTTAGTTGAATAAAATTTGATTTCCAGGCCAAAATGTAAAAATTTTTCATTGAAATTGGCATTCATTATAAATATATCATTCAAAATTTTTAACCACTTATTGGAAACGAACTCATGATCTTTATGTTTTTGTAACATCCTGTGTTGTCCCATCTATGTTCAATCATGTGATCATAGTAAAGAATCAATCCCGGGTTGGTGATTGTCACGCACTGATGATGGGTTACTACCCAGAAACCTGGGTCCGTGTGTACCACGTCAGGCTAGAGACGGGAACAATGATTTCCCTTTGCAAATACTGACAGGGTACAGACAGTGTCATTAGCCAGCTGGAATAGATATCTTCCTGGGGCTATAAACTACAGTAGCATCGTCCCATAAGGGTCAGCCACATTTAGGTGGCAAATATACTTCACAATGTCATGCTGCTACTGTTTATATCTCACTCAGAGTTTTATTATTGGTTATATATATATATATATATATATATATATATATATCCTTTTAGCTTTTAACCTGACTAGATTTGGCCTAAATTTCCCACCTATTTTATGTCCAATCTGGCCAAACCTGGTGTCTCACACCTGTCCTACAATGTCATTGTAAAAATGAACAATCACGCCATTGAAATTTCAAAACTATGAGATAATGCATAATTAATTCAAAACAATGTGAATGAATAAGCATCACATTACATAGAGTAACCTGAATGCTAAAGGGCTAAAGGGCTAAAGTCCTATTTGAGGCTTTGTCAGGAGACAGAAGTTAATAAATGAACCTTGTATGACTTCTTTGTAACAATAAAGCTATGCTGAATAACATACATTATAAATTTTATTTCTAATAAAACTATAGTCTCTTAGAGAGAGGATGAGGTACATCAATTGGAGAGAGGCTGAGGAACATCATTTGGTGAGAGGATGAGGAACAGGAACAGGGGAGAGGATGAGGAACATCAATTGGGGAGAGGATGAGGAATAGAAACAGGAGAGAGGATGAGGAACAGGAACAGGGGAGATGTTGAGGAACATCAATTGGAGAGAGGATGAGGAGCAGCAAATGACTGTGAACAAGTAAGATGAAAGCCTCACAGAATCAGCAAACCTTAATTAATAAAGAAGAAAACTCACTTGTCTGGAGATAAAAGAACAATGGTGAGCAGCAGGAATTTCAGCATTGATGGGCGTCTCAGGTACGTTGTTTTCCTACTTTGGTTCCAGGCAGAAATAAAACTTAGATAAATATAGAAAGTGCTGGAAATATCTGTGGCCCATAGAATATTCTTTTAAAACATGCTTCAGTCATTGGACTGCAGCCATGCTGGCTGCGGCTAATGCCTTGAAGTGTTTTCGTCAAATAAATCAAACCCCAGGACTTATTTCTATCCTTTACCTTCTACTTGTTTCAGACTTTGAATTGTGGCCAAGCTGGAGCACCAACTTGTAGGCTTTTAGTTGATGAGTGGTGGTGGAGGATAGCTATAAACTTAAATGATAAACATCCCACATACACAGACATATACATATATAAATACATACACACATGCGCACGCATGCACACACACACACGCACACAAACATGCTGTCAACTTTATCCTACCCTCCCTCTCTTCTATTTCTCTGTTCCTCCTCCCCACATCTTTCACTTTCTCTCTCTCTCCCTCTCTCTCACTTTCACATCCTCTTATATAAATATATAAATGTACACATACATATGTACATAATAATGTACATAATATACATACATATGTACATAATACATATGTACACATACATATGTACACATATATATGTACATACATATGTACATAATAATGTACATAATATATGTACATACATATATGTGTGTATATATATATATATGTGTGTGTGTGTGTGTGTGTGTGTGTGTGTGTGTGTGTGTGTGTGTGTGTGTGTGTGTGTTGCCTTTGTAGTTTGCGAGTATTGCCATTGTGGAGTCGTATTTTGGTAGAAATAGTAGTTTTGGCTGCTATTTCTAATTTTCAGTGTGTGGTGAAGCAATGCCTGCTGAACCCTAAATTTTAATTATGTATATATATATAGGGAGAAAGAGAGAGAGAGAGAGAGAGAGAGAGAGACAGGCAGATTGATAGAAAGATAGATAGACATGTATACATACATGTATAGACATATATATTTCTATAAATATATACATGACATTCGTGCGGGTGACACGTAAAAGCACCCACTACACTCTCTGAGTGGTTGGCGTTAGAAAGGGCATCCAGCTGTAGAAACTCTGCCAAATCAGATTGGAGCCTGGTGTTGCCATTCGGTTTCACCAGTCCTCAGTCAAATCGTCCAACCCATGCTAGCATGGAAGGCGGACGTTAAACGATGATGATGATGATGATGATATACATACAAACAAGTAATGTTCATAGCCCTTCAACATGGCTGGCTGTTCGAACAGACTATACTACGATTTTTTAACCCAAAGAGGACATCTCTTCTAGCTGGTTAATAATACACACTGTAAGCAGGGGAATGAACCACTATTACATTTTAGCAAGAGGACCAGTAGACCAGCTTGTTTTGGGGCTGTTTCTGCCTCTCTTCAGTACTGGGCACCTTGTCTGCTAGAGATGGCAGTAACTCCCTTCTGCTCGTAATGTATATATAATTTCAATCCAGAAAGTCTCAGATTTTGTAACAAGCAAAAATGCCAGTTCTAAAATATCTGAGAGATCAATGCAGTTGTACTTGCAAGTAATGTTCGTAGCTACTTCAACATGGCTCTCCGTTTGAATGGACTGTGTATTGTTAACTCGCTAGAGGAGATGTTGCTCGGGGTTAACAAATCACAGTGAAGTCCATTCAAACAGACGGCCATGTTGAAGTGGCTCGGCTCTGAACATTATTTCTTAGTGCAACTACTGCATTGATCTCTTAGAGAGGTGTTAGAACTACCATTTTTGCTTATACATACATATATGTACATATGCACACACACACACACATATATATATATATATATCCTGGAATGAGATAGAAGTTGTTTCCTGTTTGTTTACAGATGAAACAACTTCTATCTCATCTGTAAACAAACAGGAAACAACTTCTATCTCATTCCAGGGTGAAAAACTAGAGGTAGTCGATAGCTTCCACTATCTGGGCGACCAAGTTAGTAGTGGGGGTGGGTGCGCTGAAAGTGTAGC
The DNA here is from genome assembly GCF_046866305.1 of Octopus bimaculoides. Classification (NCBI taxonomy): domain Eukaryota; kingdom Metazoa; phylum Mollusca; class Cephalopoda; order Octopoda; family Octopodidae; genus Octopus; species Octopus bimaculoides. Next base: position 45,532,604 of record NC_142944.1, on the reverse strand, counting down.
TGCTAGAATAAGAATAGCCTGGGCAAAGTTTAGAGAGCTCTTACCCCTGCTGGCGACAAAGGGACTCTCACTCAGAGTAAAAGGCAGACTGTATGACGCATGCGTACGAACAGCCATGCTACATGGCAGTGAAACATGGGCTGTAACTGCTGAGGACATACGTAAGCTCGCAAGGAATGAAGCCAGTATGCTCCGTTGGATGTGTAATGTCAATGTGAATACCCGCCAGAGTGTAAGTATCTTGAGAGAAGAAGCTGAACATTAGAAGCATCAGTTGTGGTATGCAAGAGAGACGATTGCGCTGGTATGGACATGTGGTGAGAATGGATGAGGATAGCTGCGTGAAAAAGTGCCACACCCAACAGTTGAGGGAACCCGTGGAAGAGGTAGGCCCAGGAAGACCTGGGCTGAGGTGGTGAGGCAAGACCTTCGTACATTGGGCCTCACCGAGGCGATGACTACTGACCGAGACCTTTGGAAATGTGCTGTGCGTGAGAAGACCCGGCAAGCCAAGTAAGATCATTGCCAGTGCCCCTGGACTGGTTCTTGTGCGGGTGGCACATGAGATGCACCATTTTGAGCGTGGCCGTTGCCAGTACCGCCTGACTGGCTCCCGTAGGATTTTCGAGCGAGATCGTTGCCAGTGCCCCTGGACTGGCTTGTGCGGGTGGCACATAAAAGACACCATTTCGAGCGTGGCCGTTTTCGTGCGGGTGACACGTAAAAGCACCCACTACACTCTCTGAGTGGTTGGCGTTAGGAAGGGCATCCAGCTGTAGAAACTCTGCCAAATTAGACTGGAGCCTGGTGTTGCCATCCGGTTTCACCAGTCCTCAGTCAAATCGTCCAACCCATGCTAGCATGGAAAGCGGACGTTAAACGATGATGATGATGATGATGATATATATATATATATATATATATATATATATATATATATTTAACGTCCGCTTTCCATGCTAGCATGGGTTGGACGATTTGACTGAAGACTGATGAAACCCGATGGCTACACCAGACTCCAATTTGATTTGGCAGAGTTTCTACAGCTGGATGCCCTTCCTAACACCAACCACTCCGAGAGTATATATATATATATATATATATATATGAATATATATTTACATACATGTACACAAATATAAATAATATATAGTTGGAATTTACAAAAAGGCAAACAAAACAAATGACGAAGACGGGTGTATAAACAACAATCAGATGTATTAGTTTAACGCTCGGGAAGTGAGAAAGTCATTTACGTTTCGAGCCTATGCTCTTCAGCAGAAAGGAACACAGAAATAAACAGGGAGAGAAAATAAAAAAAAGTTTAGTGGCTAGCGATCTATCATATATATATATTTACAAGTACATATAAATATATATATATTTGTACATGCATTTATACATATATATGCATATATACTCTTTAATTCCTCTTACTTATTTCTGTCATTTGACTGTAGCCATGCTGGAGCACTGCCTTGAAGGGTTTTAGTCAAACAAATCAACCCCAGGACTTATTTCTTAAGCCTCGTACTTATTCTATCAATTTTTTGCAGAACAGCTAAACTATAAGGACATAAACACACCAACACTGGTTGTCAAGCAGTGATGCGGGGACAAACACAGACACAAAGATATTCACACACATAAATGCATGCATAAATACATGCATATATATATATATATATATATATATATATATATATATATATATATATATATATATATATAAAGGGGTTGGACAAAATAATGGAAACACCTTAAAATTTCAAACAAATTTATTTTAATATGGTGTAGGACCGCCTTTGGCAGTAATTACAGCTTGAATTCTATGAGGTATGGACTCATAAAAAGTTTGAATTGTTTCCAAAGGAATTTTTGTCCAATCTTCAGCTAAAATAGTCTCCACTTCTTGTAGTGGAGGATATCGACTCTTTACTTGTTTTTCTAAAATGGACCATAAATTTTCAATAATATTGAGATCTGGGGACTGTGGTAGCCAGATAAGATGTTCAACTTCACTAGAAGGTTTCTCATGCCATTCAGTAACAACTTTAGCTGTGTAAATTGGTGCATTATCATTCTGAAAGATTGCGTTTCCCACCGGAAACAGTTCCGCAACCATAGGATGAATTTCATCAGACAAAATCCTTAAATAGTCTTGACTATTAATTCTGCCATGAAGGGAAACCATTGGGCTGACAGATTTCCAAGATATAGCTCCCCTGCCACGCCCAGATCATCATAGATCCTCCTCCATATTTAACAGCTGGAAGAAGGCAGTTTGGGTCAAATGCTTCTTTTGGCTGTCTCCATACACATACTCGGTCAGTGGTTGGAAATAAGGTAAAAGATGACTCATCTGAGAAAATAATATTCTTCCACTGTTCTTGGGACTAATTCTGTAGGTTTTTACTGCACTATAAATGCTTTGCAATGTTTGTTTTTCAAAGTAGTGGTTTTCTGGTTGCAGCCCTCCCGTGAAATCTGGCTTTGTGCAGCTCTTGGCAAACAGTTTTTGTGGAAACTGGGTTCTCAAGGTGGTCATTATGCTCTGCAATAATTTTGGGAGCTGTACTTTTGTAATCCTTTTTAACAATTCATGTAACAGCTCGATGGTCCCTATCTGAAAGTTTTAGTTTTCTTCTGGAGTTTTGTTTCGACGAGGAGGTTTTTCCCTTTTTCTCAAAGACTGTCATTACTTTCGAGATTGTACTTCTTGATACACCAAGCATTTCAGCTGTTTTCATTATGCTAGCACCTGCCATACGAGCACAAACAATTTGACCTTTTTGAAAGTCCAATAGATCTGTCATTTTAATGAATTTTAATTACCTTTTGCTGATGATATCTGAAAAGAAACAGCAATTTTAGCAAAAAACATTAAGCAACACTAATAATAAATCAAAAATCATAAAAAGAAACAAACTTTTGACGGTTTTATAGATATTTCAAAATTATGATGCTATGATGGTAGATGTTTCCATTATTTTGTTCAGTCCCTGTATATAAAAATATATATATATACATATACAATGGGCTCCTTTCAGTTACCATCTACCAAATCCACTCACAAGGCTTTGGTCAGACCAAGGCTATAGTGTGGTGGATGAAGGTGTTAGTTTGGTGTATGGTATTGTTGGGGTGCTGTATGGTAGTGTTGGTGCAGTATATGGTAGTGTTGGTGTGGTGTATGGTAGTATTGGTGTGGTGTAGGGGAGTGTTGTGGTGTATGGTAGTGTTGATGTGGTGTATGGTAGCGTTGGTGTTGTGTATGGTTGTATTGGTGTAGTGTATGGAAGTACGTGATATAGTGTGGTATGTGGTAGTGTTGGTGTTGTGTATGGTTATAGTGGTGTGGTGCATGTTTGTATTGGTGTGGTGTATGGTAATGTTGATGTGGTGTATGCTTGTATTGGTGTGGTGTATGGTAGTGTTAGTGAGGTGTATGATGGTGTTGGTGTGGTGTATGGTAGTGTTGGTGTTGTGTATGATAGTGTTTGTGTTGTGTATGGTTGTGTTGGTTTGGCGTATGGTAGCGTTTGTGTGGTGTATGGTTGTGCTTGTGTGATGTATAGTAGTGTTGGTGTTCTGTATGGTTGTGTTGCTGTGGAATATGGTAGTGTTGGCTTGGTGTATGGTAGTGTTGGTGTGGTGTATGGTAGTGTTGATGTGGTGTATGGTAGTGTTGGTTTCGTGTATGGTAGTGTTGGTGTGGTGTATGGTAGTGTTGGTTTGGTGTATGGTAGTGTTGGTTTCGTGTATGGTAGTGTTGATGTGGTGTATGGTAGTGTTGGCTTGGTGTATGGTAGTGTTGGTTTGGTGTATGGTAGTGTTGGTGTGGTGTATGGTAGTGTTGGTTTGGTGTATGGTAGTGTTGGTTTGGTGTATGGTAGTGTTGGTGTGGTGTATGGTAGTGTTGGTGTGGTGTATGGTAGTGTTGGCTTGGTGTATGGTAGTGTTGGTTTGGTGTATGGTAGTGTTGGTGTGGTGTATGGTAGTGTTGGTTTGGTGTATGGTAGTGTTGGTGTGGTGTATGGTAGTGTTGGTGTTGTGTATGGTTGTGTTGCTGTGGAATATGGTAGTGTTGGCTTGGTGTATGGTAGTGTTGGTGTGGTGTATGGTAGTGTTGATGTGGTGTATGGTAGTGTTTGTTTGGTGTATGGTAGTGTTGGTGTGGTGTATGGTAGTGTTGATGTGGTGTATGGTAGTGTTGGTGTTGTGTATGGTAGTGTTGGTGTGGTATATGGTAGTGTTGGTGTGGTGTATAGTAGTGTTGCTGTGGTGTATGGTAGTGTTGCTGTGGTGTATGGTAGTGTTGATGTGCTGTATGGTAGTGTTGGTGTGGTGTATGGTAGTGTTGGTGTGGTGTATGGTAGTGTTGGTGCAGTATATGGTAGTGTTGGTGTGGTGTATGGTAGTATTGGTGTGGTGTAGGGGAGTGTTGTGGTGTATGGTAGTGTTGATGTGGTGTATGGTAGCGTTGGTGTTGTGTATGGTTGTATTGGTGTAGTGTATGGAAGTACGTGATATAGTGTGGTATGTGGTAGTGTTGGAGTTGTGTATGGTTATAGTGGTGTGGTGTATGGTTGTGTTGGTGTGGTGTATGGTATTCTTGGTGTGGTGTATGGTAATGTTGATGTGGTGTATGCTTGTATTGGTGTGGTGTATCGTAGTGTTAGTGAGGTGTATGATGGTGTTGGTGTGGTGTATGGTAGTGTTGGTGTTGTGTATGGTAGTGTTGGTTTGGCGTAAGGTAGCGTTTGTGTGGTGTATGGTTGTGCTTGTGTGATGTATAGTAGTGTTGGTGTTCTGTATGGTTGTGTTGCTGTGGAATATGGTAGTGTTGGTGTGGTGTATGGTAGTGTTGGTGTGGTGTATGGTAGTGTTGGTTTGGTGTATGGTAGTGTTGGTGTGGTGTATGGTAGTGTTGATGTGGTGTATGGTAGTGTTGGTGTTGTGTATGGTAGTGTTGGTGTGGAATATGGTAGTGTTGGCTTGGTGTATGGTAGTGTTGGTGTGGTGTATGCTAGTGTTGGTGTGGTATATGGTAGTGTTGTTTCGGTGTATGGTAGTGTTGGTGTTGTGTATGGTAGTGTTGGTTTGGCGTATGGTAATGTTGGTGTGGTGTATGGTTGTGTTGCTGTGGAATATGGTAGTGTTGGCTTGGTGTATGGTAGTGTTGGTGTGGTGCATGGTAGTGTTGGTGTGGTGTATGGTAGTGTTGGTGTGGTGTATGGTAGTGTTGGTGTGGTGTATGGTAGTGTTGGTGTGGTGTATGGTAGTGTTGGTGTGGTGTATGGTAGTGTTGGTGTGGTGTATGGTAGTGTTGGTGTGGTGTATGGTAGTGTTGGTGTGGTGTATGGTAGTGTTGGTGTGGTGTATGGTAGTGTTGGTGTGGTGTATGGTAGTGTTGGTGTGGTGTATGGTAGTGTTGATGTGGTGTATGGTAGTGTTGGTGTGGTGTATGGTAGTGTTGGTGTGGTGTATGGTAGTGTTGGTGTGGTGTATGGTAGTGTTGGTGTGGTGTATGGTATTCTTGGTGTGGTGCATGGTAGTGTTGGTGTGGTGTATGGTAGTGTTGGTGTGGTGTATGGTAGTGTTGGTGTGGTGTATGGTATTCTTGGTGTGGTGCATGGTAGTGTTGGTGTGGTGTATGGTAGTGTTGGTGTGGTGTATGGTAGTGTTGGTGTGGTGTATGGTAGTGTTGGTGTGGTGTATGGTAGTGTTGGTGTGGTGTATGGTAGTGTTGGTGTGGTGTATGGTAGTGTTGGTGTGGTGTATGGTAGTGTTGATGTGGTGTATGGTAGTGTTGGTGTGGTGTATGGTAGTGTTGGTGTGGTGTATGGTAGTGTTGGTGTGGTGTATGGTAGTGTTGGTGTGGTGTATGGTAGTGTTGGTGTGGTGTATGGTATTCTTGGTGTGGTGCATGGTAGTGTTGGTGTGGTGTATGGTAGTGTTGGTGTGGTGTATGGTAGTGTTGGTGTGGTGTATGGTATTCTCGGTGTGGTGCATGGTAGTGTTGGTGTGGTGTATGGTAGTGTTGGTGTGGTGTATGGTAGTGTTGGTGTGGTGTATGGTAGTGTTGGTGTGGTGTATGGTAGTGTTGGTGTGGTGTATGGTAGTGTTGGTGTGGTGTATGGTAGTGTTGGTGTGGTGTATGGTAGTGTTGGTGTGGTATATGGTAGTGTTGGTGTGGTGTATGATTGTGTTGGTGTTGTGTATGGTAGTTTTGGAGTGGTGTATGGTTGTGTTGGTGTGGTGTATGGTATTCTTGGTGTGGTGCATGGTAGTGTTGGTGTGGTGTATGGTAGTGTTGGTGTGGTGTATGGTATTCTTGGTGTGGTGCATGGTAGTGTTGGTGTGGTGCATGGTAGTGTTGGTGTGGTGTATGGTAGTGTTGGTGTGGTGTATGGTAGTGTTGGTATGGTGCATGGTAGTGTTGGTGTGGTGCATGGTAGTGTTGGTGTGGTGTATGGTAGTGTTGGTGTGGTGTATGGTAGTGTTGGTGTGGTGTATGGTAGTGTTGGTGTGGTGTATGGTAGTGTTGGTGTGGTGTATGGTAGTGTTGGTGCGGTGTATGGTAGTGTTGGTGTGGTGTATGGTAGTGTTGGTGTGGTATATGGTAGTGTTGGTGTGGTGTATGATTGTGTTGGTGTTGTGTATGGTAGTTTTGGAGTGGTGTATGGTTGTGTTGGTGTGGTGTATGGTATTCTTGGTGTGGTGCATGGTAGTGTTGGTGTGGTGTATGGTAGTGTTGATGTGGTGTATGGTAGTGTTGATGTGGTGTATGGTTGTGTTGGTGTGGTGTATAGTTGTGTTAGTGTTGTGTATGGTAGTGTTGGTGCAGTGTTTTATTACAGTAAGGTGTGATGTGTGATAAATTTCCTCTAAATTTACCGATAAACATTGAGGAACGATCATTCTAAGATAATGCGCACATGTTTCGTCATGGCATATCAAATGTTAAAATCTTTAATTAATTCAAGGTGCTCGTCTTGTTACGTGTGTTCAAGCTTTTCATGATGCTTTCGATGGTTTCTTATCTCTTGTTTCAGAATTTTACATGATATTCGTTGAACGACGTAAAATATTTTAAACACATTTTTTTACATGATTTTATTATGCCGTTGTGCATGGTAAGAAGTTTATTTTTCAAGCATGTTGTTCTGGATTCAGTCCCAATGTGTGGTGCCTTGGGTTGTGTCTTCACTTATAACCCTAGGTCAGCTAAAACCTTGTAAGTGGATTTGGCAAACTTAGATATGTTTCAACCAAAGATTGGCCCAGGCCGTATCTAACTTAATAGCACCTCCTGACAAGATTTTAAGTCAAGCTTTGTGGCCCATTCATGACCCATTCAAGAAGGAAGTTCTTGTTGAGAGAGTTGCATCCAGGTATAGGTGGGTTATGTGGTATCTCTTGAAAAAATTTGTTTAGATTCCATTTAAATGTAATGGGATCTTTTTCCCCTTTCATTTGTTTTGGGACAATGTATATGATGGATGGATGGAGATATATATATATATATATATATATATATATATATATATATATATATATATATAATTTTCCAGAGGATGTTAAGAATAAAACATATAGACCATACCACAAACCCCTAACGAACCTACAGTATATAAATAAATCAAGTAACCATCCTAGGGCTATCATAGAGAATCTAGTTAAAAATATATCTTTAAGACTCTCTAAATTATCTGCTAACAATAGGGTATTTAATAATGAAGCTAATTTCTATAATGCAGCACTGAATAAGGCAGGATATAGAGAAAGGGTCTCCTATATTGAAAATAACAGCAACGGAATTGAAATAACTGACAGCAGTAATAATAATAATAATAATAATAATAATAATAATAATAGGAATAAACACAAAGAAAATAAATTAAATAAACCAAGGTACCCCCATAAACACAACATAGGTAACTTAAAATTCTTTAAAAACGATATTAATAACCATGTGGATAATAATAAGGATAATAAAATCTAGCTCATAATCCCATTTGGGAGAAATATCAAGAGTAACCTGATAGCTAAGTTTAGAGAGGTGATAGGTAGAAACTTCCCAAGGAGCTCACACTATGGTAAGATTATCAACACACACATAATTAGATTTGGATTTTCAAATACTAAGAACATAGCACAAATAATAGCAGCGCATAACCTTAAAATACTTAAGTCTAATGAAACAGGGGGAAATGAGAATTTGAACAATAATATAAATAGCAGTAATAATAATAATAATAATAATAATAATAATAATAATAATAATAATAATGAGAATGATAACAATGATGGTAATAATAATAATAATAATAATAATAATAATAATGGAGGTTCCTTTATTAATAATAGGAGTCAGGCCTGTAGGAGTAAGAACATAATCACAGTAAATGAGGTAAACCCTAGGAGAATAACATTTGAAGGACCTAATGCGAAAGTCAAAAATATAGTATATCAATGCAAAGTAAAGACTCAAACAGGTACCATGACATACTTGGGGTGCACTTCAGGACAGGTATGCAGGAGAATTTAACCATTTCTCGTGCTTTAGAGATAGGAAGAAAATAGCTAGCACCAGTCTTAGCAAATACATCTGGGATCTTAAAGAAAATAATAAACAGTATTCATTAGAATGGTCTATAATAGCAAGATCAATGCCATATGAGAGAGGAAGAAAGTATTGTTCACTCTGTACGACAGAACTATACTACATAATCTTCTCTAAGGATAAATTGATCAACAAAGTAAAGAATAATGCTCTGAAATGTACGCATATCATAAGAAGTACGTTTCGTTGGTATAAATGATCTTAGGATGTGAGAAAGTACAACATGATATCTCATGTATGTTTGTGTATGTGTAGTTATGCATATATGGATGAGTGCATATAAGTGTGTATATATATGTGTATCTGAATGGAGATAAGGATACGCATATATATATATATGTGTGTGTAAGTGCGTATATGTATAGGTGTGTGTGTGTGTATGTATATATATGTGTATATATGTATATGTATATGTATATATGTATATATATATGTGTATATACGTGTGTATATATATATATATATATATATGTATGTATATGTATGTATGTGTATGTATGTATATATGTATATGTATACGGGTAAAGAAAGGAACGGGTAATATAGTATAGTACAACACAATTAATTGTTTGATCTCCAAATACAATGTAAATAAGTGACTCTACCAAATTAAAGGTAGATATGAAATAAAAGTAAGAACTGAGAACAAAATAAATAACTAAGCATTTAGTAGGAAGAGATGAGGGTCAAGTTTTTATATGAAAACCATAGAAAAAAATGGTAATAGCAAAGAATGATAAAATATCAAAATATTAATAAATTTTTTTAGTAAAGGGGCTTGTAATGATTCCTAGGAGGTTTGATGGCTGAACTGAGATCTCTCTTAGCAAAGTAAAGAGACCTAACAATAATAATATGAAATGGAATAATAGACATGTGAACCCTCTAGGGGCAATGAATATAGTCGACATATAGGGGATAATAGATAATAATTTAAAAACTAATAATTAATTAATAGATAAATAAATGAATAAATAAATAAATAAAATAAATTAATCTAGTAGACATTCACAGGAGAGCAATAACAATATAAAAATTAAGGAGTTACCTCCCATATATATATATATATATATATATATATATACAAGAAATGAGGGCAGGGAATCGTCAATTAATAATAGAATTAACAATTAACAATTTTGCCAAGTAGTTCAGTATGAAATAAACCTTTATCGGTAAGACCATTTATCATCATAAATATAAGGGATTAGCAATTGAGTTGCTTCTCCAACATACTGAAAATTCAGAAACAGCAGTCAAACAACTACTGATTCTAAACTACAAATTTTTCTCTAAAACGGATGGCGATATTTATGGCACACATAGAACAAAAAACCAGAGGGAAAAGCACAAACAAAACAAGCCTTTAGTTAATTGGGTACGAATCGTTTCATGGTTAAGCGAACGAAAACTTCACTATTCCAATCTTCAGCCCAAATATTCTGATAAATTTGAAAGTGTCTCTAAAAAAAATTCACGGTAATCCTTGGCCATGCGACACCAAAAATCAACGATAAGAAAGGCACTTACGAATTCATCGGCTAGCGAGTTCAGGCACCCCACCCCAAAGAAATCCATTCAATGTGCGCCACAAATAGTCCCGTATGAAAAAAAGTTCCGTGTGGAGGGATTACGGTTTAACTATCTAACTTAGAGATATCAAATATAAAATATTATTAATTGACGATTCCCTGCCCTCATTTCTTGTATATTTTATATTTGATATCTCTAAGTTAGATAGTTAAACCGTAATCCCTCCACACGGAACTTTTTTTCATACGGGACTATTTGTGGCGCACATTGAATGGATTTCTTTGGGGTGGGGTGCCTGAACTCGCTAGCCGATGAATTCGTAAGTGCCTTTCTTATCGTTGATTTTTGGTGTCGCATGGCCAAGGATTACCGTGAATTTTTTTTAGAGACACTTTCAAATTTATCAGAATATTTGGGCTGAAGATTGGAATAGTGAAGTTTTCGTTCGCTTAACCATGAAACGATTCGTACCCAATTAACTAAAGGCTTGTTTTGTTTGTGCTTTTCCCTCTGGTTTTTTGTTCTATGTGTGCCATAAATATCGCCATCCGTTTTAGAGAAAAATTTGTAGTTTAGAATCAGTAGTTGTTTGACTGCTGTTTCTGAATTTTCAGTATGTTGGAGAAGCAACTCAATTGCTAATCCCTTATATTTATGATATATATATATATATATATATATATATATATATATATATATATACATATATATATATATATATATCTAATAACAGAAAAAATAATGGTGGACGTAAACGAAATTTTAATAATTTAATAATTTATTATGATCGTTATGTATGTGTTTTTTCGTAATATGTTCTGATGGTAGCCATTCCTGAAGAAGTGCCAAATGTCGGAAATCCAATGGACCAGTCACTGGATAAGTTTAGGTACAGAAATGTTGACATAGAGTGGTAAATAAATCGATCTTGGATATATCAAGTTTGAAGTTTCTATCTCTTTTAAATATACGAATTTAAAAGTTAAAAACCTTGAAATATATATATATATATATATATATATATATATATATATATACAGAGAGAGAGAGAGTCAGACAGTCAGGCACACAGACAGACCGACAGACAGACAGACAGACAGATAGATAGATAGATAGATAAATAGGTAGATAGGTAGGTAGATAGATAGATAGACAGACAGACAGACAGATAGACACGCATCATCATCATCATCATCATCATCATCATCATCATCATCATCATGGTTTGATATGAATTGGCCAGTTAGCTGTCCAGGTTCCATTTGTCTGTTTTAGCATGGTTTCTACAGCTCTATGCTCTTCCTAATGCCAATCATCTTCACAGAGTATACTGGGTTCTTTTCATATGGCACCAACCGGCACAGGTACTTTTTATGTGGTACCAGCAGTGTTGCTAAATACCTGAGAGGGAGTGGAACTGAAGGAAGTGGATGCAAGCCAGATGATAGGTTGGAGTATATTAGGATGGAGATAGAGGTCTTACTATAAAGGGGATACTTGGTTACATCTGTAGGACAGAGAAGGAAAGATAGGGGACAGAGAGGTAGAAAAAGGTAGTGAGACAGTAAAAGTGAAAGAGAAATAGAGGGTGCTGGAGATGTATCAGGGCCTTATCAAAAGGGAACAGTGGGGGTGGAGGGGTATAAGTAGCACCAAGTGGATAGAGGGGTGGGTGGGGATGTTCCATAAGAGTGTGAAGAGATATTTAGAGATGGGGAAGACATTGCTATAGTGAGTGATGGTGAGAGGAAATGGAGTGGTTGAGGGGGTCGGGCATGGAGGAGATATTGGAGCATGCAGGGGGTATAGATAGGCACACAAGGGAGAGTGGAGGGGCCTGCAATGAGTAGTGATCATGTGTAGTGGTATGGAGGGATGATGGAGATGGATTATAGGGATACTTTGACAGAGGACAGATTTGGGGTATGTGTGTGTGTGGGTGGGTGGTATGGTCATAAAGGACATGTCTGTATGCATGGATGATTATGGTTTTACTTCATTTGATGTCTCTTCTCAAACACAGAAAATCGCAAGAGATTTTGGCCCCTTATCATCACCTCTGTGAGGATCAACATTTGAAGATCCTTTCTCACCACTTGATCCCACATCTTCTCGGGTATAACCCTTCCACAGGTTCCTTCCTCAATCAGAAATTAGCACCTTTTTTATGCATACACAACTGATGCCTCTTATACCTAATTTTTCTCTTAAATCATTTACGCTCTGTTGACTTTACCTGTCCAGTGGAGCATGCTAGCTTCATTTCTTTCAAGCCTTCACATGTTCTCTGCAGTCACAGTCCATGTTTTGCTGCCATGTAGCATAGCTGTGTGAACACAGGCACCATACAATTTGCCTTTCACTCTGAGGGAGAGGCCCTTTGTTACCAACAAAGGTAACAGCTCTCTGAAATTTGCCCAGCCAGTTCTTATTCTAGCAACTACACTTTCAGAGCATCCTCCTCTATTGCTACCTTTGTGGATGCCATCCACAATTGAAGAAATCTGTTTCCTGCACATTCTTAATGTTTACTGTACCCACAACATCTGCCACACATAAGGACTACTTTCTCTATTAACCTTCCTGTGATACTGCTGCACCTCTTATGTATTCATAGCTTGTTCTGGGTACGCCGTATGGAATTTCTACCTACACCTTTTCTACATATTGAGCAGGGCCATCTCTCTAAAGATATTAATAGTTTGTCTGTTTTCCTTCTGAATCCAACTTTGGTCTTTGCTAAATCAATTCAAAGGTCCTTCAATTCCAGACCTTACTTCCACACCTGAAATTTCTTCTCCAGTTCTGACAGTGATTCAGCTATAAGGACAAGGTCATCAGAATAGAGAAGTTCCCCAAAACAGCCAGTCTTAAATTCTTCTGTTATAACCTGGAAGACTATGATAAACAAGAGTGGGGTGGGAACCAAATCCTTGGTGAGCTCCAATTTGCACCATAAATACTACACTCATTGTTACCATTAGAGCGTAATCGTTACCAGCATTGCCTTCTAGCACTTGTGTTGGTGGCATGTTAGAAAATCATTCGAGCATGGTCGTTGCCAGTGCTGCTGGACTGGCTCCCGTGCAGGTGGCACGTAAAAAACACCTTTTTGAGCATGGCCGTTGCCAGTACAGTGTGACTGGCCTTCATGTTGGTCGCACGTAAAAGTACCCACTACATTCTCGGACTGGTTGGTGTTAGGAAGGGCATCCAGCTGTAGAAACTCTGCCAGATCAGATTGGAGCCTGGTGCAGCCATCTGGTTCACCAGTCCTCAGTCAAATCGTCCAACCCATGCTAGCATGGAAAGCGGACGTTAAACAATTTGATGATGATGATGATGATGATGATGACGATGATGATGATGATGATGATCGTCAATTTCATCTTACTGACAACATTTACCTTATTGCTTGCCCAACTCCCACCTACTAATCATCTATCCCTAGCTTCTGCATTGATCATGAGATAAGAGAGTGGGGAACCTTGTGAAAGGTTTTCTCCATGTCAGCAAATCCAAGAACAGAGATTTATTTTTGGCTAAATACTTCTCCTGTAGTAGTCTTACCAGGAATGTAGCACCAGCAGTGCTTCTCCTACACACAAAACCAAAGAGCATCTCATCTAGGCTAACTCTTCCCTTAACTAGCTGAGTTCTGATATTCTTTGTAGCTCTTATGACTTGGTCCAACAATTTGACACCTTTGTAACTATTTCTGTCTAAAACTTCATTTTTCTCTTTGCAGCAATTGACTACAATGCTGCTACACCAGTTGATGGGTATGACACCCTCAAAGACAACCTGATTAACTACATTGTTGACAGGTTAAATCCCACTCCACCAGATATATTAAGCATCTCAGTGGTGATTCCTGATGAGCCAGGGGTTTTTACTGGCTTCATATCCTTAACTGTTTTATCTACTGGACATCATTCAGTAAATAGAGCAATTAAGGATGCATGACATCTTGGGCAAGTGTCTTCTACTATAGCCTTGGAATAAAAATTCAAGTTGGTTCCCCCACCATGGCCACAATCTAATGACTGAAACAAGATAAAAGATAGAGGTGGGTGTGAGAGTGTTTGTGGCTGAATCTGCATGTGATCTCATGAAGCAGCTCTCGATTTATATGAGAAAGAGAACCAGATTTTTTAAGCCAATGGCAGAAGCAGCTGAGAAGAATTCCAGCTGGATCTGGTCAAGGAAGAATGGAAGGGAATTTCAAAAAGTATCATTTACCATGCAATCAACTAGAATCTTTGAATGAACTAGGTGCAACACCTGAAGTACCTTGAACCTGGGACACCTTAACCATTCAAGAGGGTTACATTATAGACAAAGGCACAGTGGCACCTTGGGCAAGTGTCTTCTACTATAGCATCGGGCCGACCAAAGCCTTGTGAGTGGATTTGGTAGACGGAAACTGAAAGAAGCCCATCGTATATATGTATATATATGTATGTGTGTGTATATGTTTGTGTGTCTGTGTTTGTCCCCATAGCATTACTTGACAACCGATGCTGGTGTATTTACGTCCCCGTAACATAGCAGTTCGGCAAAAGAGACCGATAAAATAAGTACTAGGCTTACAATAAATAAGTCCTGGGGTCGACTTGCTCGACTAAAGGTGGTGCTCCAGCATGGCCACAGTCACATGACTGAAACAAATAAAAGAGTAAAGAGTAATGTGGTAGTAAAGGGCTATCCAGTTATGATGACCTGAATGTGGCCCAGCTCCCTCAAAGTTTATGGAGTTAAGGGCCGAAGCATTAGCATGAGGTGGGACTTCTCTGAAGGCCCTCTGCTGTTCAGTTCTTCCTATGATTTCTTACTACCAACAATACACTACACCCAACGAAAAGGGGGTTTGCTTCCTTCTCAAACATGAATCACAGACATAAATTCCTAATTCTCCATTGAACACTATATAATACTCCCACTCAAATCCTACCAAAATCTTTCTCCCTGCCCAACCCTAATATCATTTAAACTGGCTCTAATTGGGCCAAGTATTCAGCCTTTTTTTTTTTTTTTTGTAATGTTGAGGCTGGACAGATCTAGCTTCTCACACCTATCCTACAATGTCATTTAAAAGATAAATGATCACATCATCAAAATCTTGAAGCTATGAAAGATAATACATGATTAATTCAAAACAATGTGAATAAATAAGCATTACATTTGATATAGAGAAATCTGAATGCTAAAGGGCTGAATATGTTGTCTTAGCTACCTTCTAAACGAAACTTCCGGTGGTGGTGATGATCGTTGTGATGGTGATGATCGTGGAGGAGGACAGTGCTGTTGTTACTGGTGTTGCTGTTATTGTTGGTGTTGTTGTTGCTGGTGGTGGTGGTGGCTTAGCGATATTTTTTCATCCACCCCAAAACACCTACATTCTGATCCCCAACCCACGTCACAGGCATGCTCGTACATGCATACATGTATACATATGTACATACACATACACCTATACATACAGATATATTGGTGCGTGTGCGTGTGCATATATATATATATATGTATATATATATATATATATATATATATATATATATATATATTTATATATATATATATATATATATATATATATATGTATATATATATATATATATATATATATATATATATATATATATATATATATATATATATATATGTATCTATGTATATACATACATACTTACACACACACACACACATATATATATATATATATATATATATATATATACAGACACATACATGCATATAGACATACTTAAATACACACATATATGAACAAATGTATATGTATGTGTGTGTGTGTGTGGAGAGAGAGAGAGAGATACACACACGCACACACACACACACACACACACACACACACACACATATATATATATATATATATATATACATGCTCACACTCTCACAACATGAACTTACACATGTTATACACATACATATATATGCATATATATATATATATCTGCTTACTTATGTCTGTGTGTGCATGTGTGTATTTGAAAGGGAGAGAGAGGGAGAGAGAGAGAGAGAGAGAGAGAGAGAGAGAGAGGGCGGGAGGGAGGGAGAGAAAAGGAAGAGCTTGTACACAAATAAATACCTATAGAGCAGAAGGCTATCCTGCTATCATCTGTAATTTGTTACCTGTGAGAGGGGTAAAGTGCAGGAAAAATATAAGACATATATATATATATATATATATATATATATATATACACATATATATATATATACATACACACACACACACATACATATATAGAGAGAGGAAGCAAGTGAGAGAAGGAGATGGCAGAAGTCAGCTGAGACTGTAGGGAAGGGAAGGAGAAGAAAAATAAAAATAAAAATAAAATATAAATGAGATAAAGAAAATAACTTAATATAAAAAGAGAATAAAAAATCTATTCTCACCCACCTTGCCTTCTTCACACCTCACACCTCCCTGTAAAAGAGGGAGAGAAAAAAAACAAATAAAGAACGAAAAATTTTGTTTTTGCAGTTTTGTCTTTTACGGAGGGAAGAGTATGCCTTATATCAATCAGAACCCCTTTCTTAGATTACCAGCATGGGGTTTCAAACAAAGAAAATAATAATAATAATAATAATAATAATAATAATAATAATAATAATAAAGAATAAGAATATAAGAATAAAAAAAGAAAAAAAAAGGGGGTAGTAAGAAATCCTTAACTTGTACAAGCTTCTATGCAATCAGTCTGAAGAACCTGCTAGAATCCTTTGTTACAATATTTCGGTCAAACCATGCTGTCTTTGTTCAAATTGATTTAGATTGCTTTAGCTTTTCTTTTTTTTCTTTTTGTTACTATTTTTCTGTTGTCTTTCTTTCGTTTAATTTTGAGGATAATGAAGAATTTAGTAAAATAACTTTGTTGTTATTGATCTGTTGTTTAGAACATAAATTAGCATAAAATTTTGAAGTATGGGTTTTAATTTAGATCTCATTAACACTTTTGTTAGCATATTTCTCTTGAAATCCATTGCCTTTGTTTGAATTAATTTTGAAAATAATGAAGAAATTAGTATGATATCATAGTTATTAAGATGGTGTTTTGAATATAACATAAAATTTTGATGAAAATTTTAAATTTTAGATCACTTTAACCCTTTTGTTATCATATTTCTGTTGAAATTACGCTGTCTTTGTTTCAATTAATTTTGAAGATAACAAAGAATTTAGTGAAATAACTTTGTCCTTATTAAGATGATATTTGGAACATAAATTAACCCAAAAATTTTGATGGAAAATTTTTAATTTTAGATCACTTTAACCCTTTTGTTACCATATTTCTCTTGAAATTATACTCTCTTTGTTTCAATTTATTTTGAAGATAAAGAATTTAGTGAAATAACTTTGTCCTTATAAAGCTGATGTTCGGAAGTGAAATAATTTTGTCAATATTAATCAGGTGTTTGGGACATAAATTACGATGAAATTTTGATGGGAGGTTTTTAGCTTCAATCACTTTGGTCCTTTTGTTGGCATATTTCTGTTTAAATATGCCATCTTTGTTTCAATTATGAAGATAATGAAGAATTTGGTAAAATAACTTGGTGATTATTAAGTTGATGTTTTGCAACATGAATTAAGATTAAGAATTTTAATGAAATGTTTAAATTGAATTACTTTAAAAGACTGAATCTTAATCGCAGGACCTGGGGCAGTCACAGGGGAGTTGGTAAAAAAAGGGCTACAAGGTTCCAATCACACAAATTGTCTTGGTGTGCTCTAACAAGGGCCAAGCTATTCTCACCACCACCACCACCGCCACCACCGCTGCCACCACTGCCGCCGCCACCACCGCTGCCACTACTGCCGCCCCCACCGCCGCCACCGATGCCGCCGCCGCCGCCACCGTGACCACCACCACCACCACCACCACCACTACCACCACCACTACTATTGTGAGATTTTTTTTTTCACTTTAAGTTAAGCATCTGTATAGAATCGGCTCATTTATTGTACCCTTCCCTTTCCCAGTTCTCCCCCCCACACTCATCCGTTCCTTACCAAATGGTTTATGCAAGTGCCTAAACATACAGTTGCCCCCCATCACTGCTTCCTATAAGTATTTATATCACTGTGCCTGAGGCCCTAATGATAGGGGTAGAAGTGAATGGGTTGGGTGAGGATAAAATACCTCCATTTAACACACTTCCTTTCAATATCTAAACCCAACCCAAACATACACGCACGCGCGCACACACACACAAACACACAGACACTCTCAGCCGTTCCTACCCTGACGCCCACCCCTATAACTGCCCTTCCTCTCTGACACTTTCTCTTTTACCTCAGTTGTGAGCTGAAAGTACATTAGGTGTACTTGTTATTTTTGTTCCATTTTTCTTTTGTTTTGCTGGCTTTTGATGAGTGAACCGATGTAAA